>NW_024581016.1:364007-379515 GCF_017639235.1 Corvus kubaryi
CCCCCCCGGCTGCACCCTCCACTAATAGTTAATTAATAATATTAATAACACTGTTAATGATTAGTAACTTAGATCAGGAATAGAAAGACAAATATTTACAGGAAAATAAAGACTTGCCCTTTAAAGGAATATATTCTGGCCAAAAGCCATGAAACACAAGCCCTGAGGGATGAGAATCCTTGAGTCCTTGACCTCTCCACTTAGAGCTCTTGGAAGGGGATTCTCATCTCTCTCAAACTCAGCACATGGTTGTAAGCTCGTGAACTGCTGTGTTACAGGGGTCCCTGTAGATGATCCTCTCCCTTTGGGGGATCCTATTTATGTGTTTTCTGTAGAAGCCTGGCCCTTTCCAGAGCAGGAAGTGCTACCTCACACACTCTTCTGAAGCCTTGACCTTCAAGCTCAAGTTGTCGAAACACCTTCAGCAACACGAGGTGAAACAGCACCTGAGTATCAACATCCCATCTTTCCCACAAACCCTGTAACTCCTCTGGGCAGTTCTCTGGAATTGCAGGCTTTTGAGGAATCAAGCAGCTGACAGCTTCAATCTGTCAAGGAGGATTGCAAGTAACATCATTCAATGCTAAGAATAAATGTCCCCTGACCCCTGAGCACCAGAGTGAGCCCCAGGGACGTCATGGACTCCCCATCCCTGGAGGTGTCCAAGGGCTTGGAGCAGCATGGGACAGTGGAAGGAGTCCCTGCCCATGGCAAGGGTGGCACTGGATGGTCTTTAAAGTCCATTCCAACCTAAGTTATTCTGTGATTCCACAATTTCACAACAAGTTTTAAATTTGGTTCCAAGAACCCGGGACTGACTGCACTGCCATAGCTTTGGGCTGTCCCACTTTCCTCCTGCCAGACCCTGATGGGGCTCTGCAGTGCCCAGCTCAGCTCTGAGCATTATGCAACGACTGCAGCCTCCTGTGAGCTCCTTATGTTCCCGAAAATACCCTGAGACAGCACAGCACAGTCAAGGACTTAAGGAATTCACTAAGTAGCAAAGTAGCAAAATTCAGATGAACTATAGATTTGATTATCAAGAGCTGCACATGTCCTTCATGGTGCAGCTGCAGGGCCTGTTGCAGCAACAGAGCTTTCCCAGCCCCTCAAGGAGATCCCAAAATCTGGATGCTCCAATCCTACCCTGCGCTGGGGCAGCCTCACCTCCAGGCTTGGGGACAGTTCTGGCTGCCTCCATAAAAGAAAGATCTAAAGCTTTGGAAGGTGTCCAAAGGAGGGACATGAGGTTTGGGAAGGGTCTGCAGGGGCCACCCGAGGTCACCTGGTCAGCTCAGCCTGGAGGAGCCTGAGGGCAGAGCTCCCCGGGGCTGCAGCTCCTCCTGAGGGGCAGCGCAGGGACAGCTCCGATCTCTGCTCCCGGGCCAGGGACAGCAGCCAGGGAGCGGCTGGAGCTGGGCCAGGGCAGGGTTAGGTTGGATTTTAGGGAAAGGTTCTTCCCCCAGAGGCTGCTGGGCACTGCCCAGGCTCCCCAGGGAATGGGCACGGCCCCGAGGCTGCCAGAGCTCCAGGAGCGTTTGGACAGCGCTGCCAGGGATGCCCAGGCTGGGATTGCTGGGGGGTCTGTGCAGGGCCAGGGGTGGGACTGGGTGATCCCTGTGGGTCCCTTCCAGCTCAGGATATTCCATGACTGCCATCCTGGGGCTGTTATCTACCTGGGACAAATGGGAAACAGCAATGTATACAATATATAACCTTGCTCTGGTGGGAGGTTCCCTGCCCATGGCAGGGGGTGGAACAAGATGAGCTTTAGGGTGCCTTCCAAACCCAAGCACTCTGTGTTTCTGTGACTCTGAGAATGCTGCAGATCAACCAAGCAGCAGAATGGATGTCAACATGAAACAGAAAAATTCTCCTTCTCCAAGCACAAAAAGCACCACAGGACAGCATCTGAGGGTGGAATGTGGTCACAACATCAGCTGCTTTGTTTGTAAAGGCCAGAACGCTTCCAAACATCCCAGATTACCCAATGCACCAAATAGTTTGGGGAGTGTGTAAGGACAGAGAATGCCAAGGGATCGTGAAGGTCAAGTCCTGTTTCCTGAAATCACAGACAACCATGGAATAAGCATCTATCCAATAACTCCCACCACATGGATTCCACATCCCTTCCTTGGACTGAAGAAACAGATGAAAGAAATTATTGGCATCAGTAACTCTGGAAAGTCATGCACCAAGAAATGGCCAAGAACTGAGTAATGTCCCACATGGCAGAGGAAATCAAACCCCAGTTCCTGCCCCTTGAAAAATCTTCAGATCACCTGGGAGCCAAAGTGTTCATCAAGGGGGTAAAGAATCCCTGCAGGCAATGGGCAAGGCCCACACAGCATAAATGTGTTTCAAACACAGCTCAGGTGTTTGGAAAGCAGATCCTTCTGAACCTCCCTGGAAACAGCACTCGACCAGAGAGCGCAGAGCCAGAGACTGGCACACGTCTTCATCACCCAGGATTAACTGGGACACCACTTCTTTCACAACTTTAATGAAACTGCATCTTGGAACTAATTAATAGGTTGAAGAATAATTACTCCTCTGAATTAACTCATCTTCCCACAGGAAGTGCCAGATGTATTAAACTGAACTATTTCCAAGTGAAGATACATCACCCTACAAAGATAATGACAATACTGACTTTTTAACCTATTTGAGAGTTTAGAGGATGAAAATCTCCTTTTTTAAAACTCATTTACATCTTCAGTCTGTCCTCTACAGATGAGATAGGAAAATTTACAGGATATTTGAAAAACTAATTTTTTTTTTTTTTCAGGAAAAAGCTTTAAGGTTCTCCCCAGACAAAATGTGGCCTTTTCTCCTAAGTAGTGACATTTTCTGGGATCACAATTGGGATAGAAACACCTCAAGTGACTCTAAGAGAAGTATCAGTGGTGGAGCTCATTGAGAGCAGACATTACCACACAACCACAGCTATTGCTGCCAAACCACCTCAAAGCCCAAAACCCAACAGAACAACTGCCAGGGAAAGCAGGAGTGAAGCTGGGACAGAACAGCAGGATTAGGTTTTAAGCCAGGTTTTACACCTCAGCCCTGCAACATAAGTTATGTTCTCTTTTTAGTAGTAGAAACCCCTGAGAGTCCCCATGACCAGCCAAGAATTAATTTCAAGCAATGTGAAGTATTTAATAAAAGAGAAAAATCCCTAAATCAAATACTACAACCCATTGAAAAACCCTTACAAACTACAAAGAATACTCTTTCACTAAAGGTAGACACCTACTCAGCTCCACCTCTAATTTGACAGAGAATTTAGGATCAGTAAGAAAGGCAAATGCCAGGTTTAGATCAAGAACTCCCTGGTTTCACTGGGAACTCCCATTTTGAAAGTTCATTGTTTTTCATAATTAAAAAAACCATCAACAAGCCACTTCAGTGAAGTCAATTCTTTCCCCCAGCACACAAACAGCAAAACATACACTGGAAAATTTCCTTCTCCTCATCCCCAAAAACACCTGCAGCCAAAGCATTTCCTGCTCCCCACAACAGGAGCCCAGGAGGATGGAGGATAATCCCAGACACCCCTTCACGTGGAGGAAGCAGTTCCTAGGCACGTCTGAAGGACATTAATTTACAGAAATGATGAATTATCTCCAATGATCCCTTAAGTGTGAGGAACAGCTCATCCCAAGTTTGCTCAGGATATCAATGCACTTGAGAAGGTCAAAATTCAAGACTAAGAGTAAAATTAGGGAATGTTTTCTCACCTGTAGCTGCTGCTGTAAATGGGTGATTTCTGCAATTCTGAGTTCTCTGGATTTATTTGTACTTTCAATATCTTGTCTTTGGGTCGACAGCCGACACCTGATATCCTGAAGCTTTCCCTCCAACTGGTTTCTTTTATCATTCTTTAAACAAAAAGAAAGATATCTATTTTATATTTTTTTTACCAAAATGTTTGGTCATGCAAGTCAGGATCTAAAAACTACTTTTACTCCATATTTAAAAGGGAAATTATAGAAAATAAACATGGCCAGGGCACAGCCACCAGCACGCTGTGCTTGTGTGTTTGAGCTGCACCACCACCACTCACGAGAGCTTCCAGTTCGAATTCCAGGGTTTTCTTCTTTGCCTTCAGCACCACGATGTCCTCCTGCTCCTTGTTCCTCTGGTTCAGCAGCTCCTGCCGCCGGTTGCGCTCCCACTCCAGCTGCCTCTGCCTCTCCAGCTCCCGTTTGGCAGCCTGAAGCATTCAAAAATAAGTATCTGTAATTTCTGATATTCATATGCTACTATTCAATTTAAACATTGGTATAATCTGGGAGCTGCTCTGTGCCTCTGCACACACAAATTGCTCAGTGGTTGCAGTGCTTCCCTGCACAGCAGAGGTGACTGAACAGAAAATCCCTCTGTTTTCCTGTTTTCCAAGATCCAGTTTGCTCATTTAACTCATGTTAGGACTTGGAGAACTCTCCAGGACATATTCAAATCCCTTTCCAACCTCCAACATTAGACCTTCTGCAGCTTTGCAGAGAACAGCCACGTGCTTCTGTGCTGAACTCATCACTGTTTAGCAGTGGGAGAAAATAAGAGCTTTTCGGGTTAACCAGGGTGTGTTTCCTTTATCAAATTAAAGGCCAGGCTGCATGGTGCTACCTGGTCTGGTGAATGTTATCACTGCCCATGGCAGGGGGTTGGAACTGGAGGATCTTTAAGGTCCATTCCAACCCAAACCATTCTGGGACTCTATGAAATTCATGCAACCCTGGAAAATCACGAATGCCAGAATTTTTTCTTCATTCGTTCATGCACCTCTTAACATCAAATATAATAATAATAATAATAATAATGACTTTTAAAGAAGTGAGAAGTCAGGAGCATGTTGTCCCAGATGCCAGTGTCTCACCCATTCATTTCACAGGACAAATGAAGCAGTAACTGCCTCTTCCTTGCCTTTAACACGCCAGAAATTTCAGTTCCTGCTTTAAATGTTTGCTCGCCAACCCTGACAGCAACACACGGAGTGCCCAGCTCACACCTGGATCCCCCAAAGCCAGGGCACAGCCCCTCCCTGTGCTCCCCTGCGTCACCTCTCTCCTCTCGATCTCTTTCCTCCTCTCCTCCTCCCGCTGCCGCTCCAGCTCCCGCTGTTTCTCCAGCTGTTTCTCCAGCTCCAGCTGCCGCTTGCGCTCCTGCTCCTGCCGCTCGCGCTCCTTCCTCTCCTGCTCGGCCCTCTCGAGCTGGGCCAGCCGCTCCTGCTCCTTGCGCTGCTGCTCCAGGAGCGCCTGCCTGCGCTTCTCCAGCTCCAGGTTGCCCCGCTCAAAGTTCTCCCGCTTCTTGTCTTCAAATGTCACTTTGTGCACAGTAACAGGGGGCAAAAAGGACAATTAAACTCTGCCACTGACTTGGAAACAAAGAAATCCATATAAATCCAAATGAACCCCTAGCAAAGTGCAACAGGCTTCCAGCAGGAGAGGATGCAGCTCCCCTCTAGGGATAACTGGGCTCCACAGGCCAGCCTGGGGTTTAGCATTAGCACTGACATTGCTGATCCCCTCAAACCCACATCCTCAGCAAACCAAGGAGGGAATTTCCACTCCCATTCCTCAGGCCTCCAGCTTTCTCCACAAAGCTCAGCAAGTGGGGATAATTTAGACAAACCATTCTCCAGCTGATCCTCTGTGAGGACACGGATCTGGAATTCCTCTGTACACTGGATAATAGCAGCAGTCCAAGAGCCAACACTTCCATTAGTGCAGGGCAAAGAACTCAGCTGCTGACATCATCAAAAAGCCATTATGCAAGTGACCAGAACTTATTTAAAGTTGCTGTTCTCATTAGATTACTCATTACTGTCAGGAAAAGAAATGGTTTAGGTTCTTGAGCAGCTGAGCCCAGTAAGTCCGGATTCCTGCAGATCCACAGCCTCACCACTTACTGTCCTAAAAAAACGGCCTCACTTCCAGCACAGCTTCCCCGACATCCCTCTGCAGGCCAGGGATCGTCCTTCCTTCCCCTGTTCCTCACTCCTCGGCCCCTCCCTCCAAACGATTCTTCCACTTCACCTTCTGTTCCTTTTCATACTCTCTGTGTCCCCTTCCCACTGCCCAAAGTCCAGATTTCTCTCCCTTGTATGGCCAACACAGACATATTTGGGATGCAAGGCCAGGGAGAGCCCACATTTCCTTCCAAGTGTGCACACTTGGTTGGACACATTGGCCTGACACCTGCTGAACCAGCTGAATTCTTGTCTTTTCAAGTTTGTCCCCCACCCCAGCTGCCAATTCCCATTTCCTTTAGTTCTTTTCCTGGAACTGCTGAAATCACAAAGCCCCACACTGTTACACAGACTCCAAGGAAACGGGTCTCTGTGGGCATAGTGGGATCTTCCACAGAGCACCTCAGCCAAGCTTTGCTCCACCTAAGCCAGAGGATGAAGGCAGCAGGAATTTTTCCTCTCAATCCTGTGCCAGGGCTGGAAAGGGCTGCATGTGTGGGGAGTGCAGGAGATGAGGAGCCTGAAGGCTCTTCCCATCTCCAGTGTCAGCAACCCCAAGGATCAGGCACCAGTCAGGAATGAGCCAGACCCAGCAGTGTCTTGGTTGTGCCTCTGGCCTGTCCCAAACCACTCTCAGCAGCCCATGTAACCTCTCAGGCTGTGACCTGATGGCAACATCCCAGTGGGAGCAGCACACTAAATATCCCTGTTTTCCCTTGCTCACCTGGTAATTTCTTTTCCAGTTGCTGCTGTTCTTCTTCCAGTGCTGGTTCTTCTGGTAACCTTTGGTCTACAGACACCGAACTGGCAGCAGAAATCCCACTGCCAGAGCGGACTCTTCTGCCAAGGAAACGGGAATGGCAGGTGCTTAACACAACCCAGGCCTGCCCGAATTATTTATGATTTAATGATGAGATCAAATTAAATGCAATGATGTCATGTTTAATGGTACTTAATGTTCATTCAGTGTTGCCCAGAGGGTCTCACTCAGGCATTGCCTCAGGAGAACAGGATTTTCCAGGATCCCAGCAGTTCCCTGGTGAGCTGAGAAACCCAGTCCCAAGTTCTCCATGCAGATTCCAGATGGGTTCAACCCTGTCCCCAAGTTTTCTCACCCAGGAAGAGATTTTTCCGCAACCACTGTGGGTTTGGGGAAATGCTGACTTAAACTACAGCAAAAATTGCAAAGACAGAGAAAGAGCTCAGTATAGTCAAGCTAAAAGCAAGATTCCAGGTGGAATACACAAAAACTGGGAATCTTCAGGAGGATATCTGAAGAACATGGTATGCAAACATTTATTTCCATTGCTGTTACTGTCTTCCCATCTATTTCTCCACAAAAAAAGTGAAATGGAGCAAGAGAAGTGATGAGTGACCCCACTGGTCCTAAACCCAGCTGTACCAAAAGAAGTCTGGATGTGGCACAGTGCAAATCCATAAAAGGTTTGAAATTCCAATACATTCCAATTGCTCTACAGGAGTATAAGCCTGAACCTAAATCTAGATTTCTATGGGCAGACTGAGAAAGTTTTGGAAGGTGTGCAGCATGAACATCCACCCAAACGCTGTTCTTACAGGGCAAAAGGTGCAGGGTCTCTGCTCAGTGTCCTGTACTTGGCACTCACAGAACCTTCCCAAATGAAATACAAAACTGAGGAGTGGGATTCCCAAGGGATGAGCAGCTACCTGAATGAAGGTGGGATGTACTCTGGAGGCAGTGCAGGTGGCAGTGGCTGACCAGACATCGCTACATCAATGAGGTGCATAGCCAGGATAAATTCCTCAGCTGTCAGCTTCCCATCTTGATCAATGTCAGAGAGATTCCTTGTTAAAGGGAAGGGACAAAGCAAGGAAATGATTAAATATTAAAAATCACTGTTCAAAGGCATTGTTTCAACATATACAGTTCCAAATTCATTCACTTTTTTCACTATTATTTCCACACTACTTTGCTTTTTCAGAACAAATGAAAAGCAAACCCCAAATGCTTCCCTATTTCCCACATTTCTCATGGCTGTCTGCCTTAAGTCCAGCCTTGCAGCCATGGCTCGTCCTTCACCTGCACTGAGTGCTGCCAGGAGCACGCGCCAGACAAGGAACCTTAACCAGTGGAGTTCTCTTGAACACCTCCTGAACACCCAAAAGAACCAGCTCAGATGTTTGGCAGAACTTTTAGGTTTGGTCTCCTTCCTCCCTAGAGGCTCCTATCTCACATTCCAGAGCACCCACTGGCAGTGAAATCAAAGCCATTGATGTTCTAGTCGTGACAAGCACAAATCCACTCGGGCATTGTGCACATATTAAAAATTATGGAGTGATGTCTCTGGATGGCCCCAAAGCAGAGCTCCAACAGAGGCACAAATGCTTAACTCCTGTTAAGGTGGTGTTGGACAAAATTAACAGCCAGGGACAGCAGCCAGGGAGCGGCTGGAGCTGGGCCAGGGCAGGGTTAGGTTGGATTTTAGGGAAAGGTTCTTCCCCCAGAGGCTGCTGGGCACTGCCCAGGCTCCCCAGGGAATGGGCACGGCCCCGAGGCTGCCAGAGCTCCAGGAGCGTTTGGACAGCGCTGCCAGGGATGCCCAGGCTGGGATTGCTGGGGGGTCTGGGCAGGGCCAGGGGTGGGACTGGGTGATCCCTGTGGGTCCCTTCCAGCCCAGGATTTGTTTCTCCAGCATGCTGCACTCTAATCATGCAGGAAAATCACCCATGATACTGTGAAAATCAAAGGGAAATAAGTGATAAATTCTTTTGATATCCCAAGGCACAGGACTCTGTCAATGGGATTTAAATGTGGGAGACAATCACTGCCTCACTTGATCCACACCTGTGTCACTGAAGTCCTCAGGCTGGAGCACAGAACAAGCCAGGAGACTGAGAATGTGCCGTGCAAAGAAATCTTATCAGCTGGGTCCACACCTGGGTTAGGAACTCCCAGGACAGGCTGAGCATCAACTCTCCCCTTTGTGTGCCTGAGTGAGGGATTTCAGCCCCAGCACAGGCTGACAAACCCTGCCCCAGACAGCAGCAACCACGGAGCAGGGCTCAGGAAAGGGCCAACAAGAGCTGCAACATCCCTTCCTTATCTCAGTGGCCTGGCAGTTGTGAATGTCCCCAGCTGAGCGAGTCCTGTTTGCAGCTCCTGGAGAGAGCTGGTGGCAGCTGCCTGCCCACACCACCACCCCAAGGCTGGCAAAAGCAGAGCACTTCTTGATTAATCATCTGCTGGGGGACTAGGCTGATTTAATGTCATCCCTTTGTTAGGAAACAGAGAAGGAAAGAGTGGTTTTTAATTTATAACACAACTCCCAGTGCTTTGCAAAGAGAACAAGTGCAGCTGAATGGCCTTGTCAAAGTGACTGCAGCACTGCCATCCTCACACTGAGCCCCTGGGCCAGCTCCAATGCTTCTCAAGCAAACATTCCTAAAGGATAGAAGTTAATTAGGAACAACTTTCCATGGGGCAATAAAAACATAATAAAGTTAGGCAAACAACAAGTTGGTAGGCGAAGGGGAAGCTGAGACAAATCCTTAAAAAATCCATTATTGTAAAGGTCTGTAACTCCAGCCCCTGGGAAATCAGCCCTCCCAAACTCATGGAAAAGGCAGAGAAACCCCAAAGAAAGCATGGTTTGGGTTAAGTCTCCTGCTCTACTGCCTGTGCACAGGTAAGTGGAAGGCACAGGATGCTGAACATCTGCTCTGCCTAAAAACCCAGCATTGAACCCCAACTTCCAAACCACCACACAAAAGATGCTCCTGGTACTCTTGTGGAATAATATCAATAAAGGCACAGAAGTGCAGGTTTTGTTTATAAAGTTACACATGACAAAGAGCAATGTGGGATTTATCAGTGAGACTGGAAATGGAGAAAACTGCCCAGACTCCAGTGCAGAGGTTTCAGAAGAGTTTGTGTTTTGATGGAAATGGAAACATTTATTTTACCATATTGTAGCCAGCTGAGCCTGGGGTAAACTTGACTGCATGAGAATCGTTCTCGCTTGGGGACCTAAAAGGGAACAAATATTAACAAAATAAGCAAGAGATGTGACCAGCAGGAACCTGGCTCCCCCAAATAACCATGAAATAACTCTTCCCTTCTGCACAACAACCACAGAATCCCAGACTGGGTTGGGCTGGGAGGGACCTAAAAGCCCATCCAGTGCCACCCCTGCCATGGGCAGGGACACCTCCCACTGTCCCAGGCTGCTCCAAGCCCCAATGTCCAGCCTGGCCTTGGGCACTGCCAGGGATCCAGGGGCAGCCCCAGCTGCTCTGGGCAACCAAACCACTCAGGTTAAAACCCAAGAAAGCTCTAAACCACAAAGAGATGCACCAGAACTGATAAAATCAAGCCAGGGAACCAGTCTAGTCTCTCCCTGGAAGTGGACACTGCTTTTAGCAGTGGGTGAACGAAGCACTGGAAATGGCTGCACAAGTTTTCACAGAACCCACTGTGCCCTTCTCCAGAAACATTTCCCAAGGTCAACTTTGCAGAAAATAAAGGAAAGATGGTGATAAAATGATCCCAGCTATGATGAATGTTTGTTTCTAAACAAGAGCATTAAGCACTTGGGAGATTCAAACAAAAAAACACTGATGAGTCTCTTACTTTGTGAACAACATCCTCAGTGGCATTAAATTGGCCTCTTACAGCTCAAAACAAGGAGACAACAGAAGCTGTTCCAGTACCTGTCAAGTGTCCACTCATGGTTTTGTCGTGGCTGTTGAAGAGCTGCCGGTACTTGAGCCGTGAGGACTGAGGCACAGCCCACTCTGCCACGGCAGGAGCACTGCAAGGACAGCAGGGAGACCAGGGATAATTGGAAATTTCATCTCATGAAGGTAATGGCAACAATCACAGAGTCATAAAATCACAGAAGGGTTTGGGCTGGAGGGACCTCAGAGCCCATCCAGTGCCACCCCTGCCATGGCAGGGACACCTCCCACTGTCCCAGGCTGCTCCAAGCCCCAATGTCCAGCCTGGCCTTGGGCACTGCCAGGGATCCAGGGGCAGCCCCAGCTGCTCTGGGACACCTCAGTACCTCCCCACCCTCACAGCAAAATTGGGGAAAAGAACAATTTCAGGCATAAAACTTGATTTCAGTGCAGCACTTCAGCCTCTTGTGAGGGGGCAGGCCCTGGCACAGGGTGCCCAGAGCAGCTGGGGCTGCCCCTGGATCCCTGGCAGTGCCCAAGGCCAGGCTGGACATTGGGGCTTGGAGCAGCCTGGGACAGTGGGAGGTGTCCCTGCCATGGCAGGGGTGGCACTGGATGGGCTTCAAGGTCCCTCCCAACCCAAACCTTTTCATGATTCCATGATCTAATATTCCCTGCTATTTCTGAAACCACCATGGGTTTGACCTCTCGTTTGCAAACATTTATCATCATTCAGTCTCTTGGAAGGTGTTTTTTTTCCTAAGAGTTTTGCTTTTTTCTTTACTGGCAGAGAATGAAGCAACTTAAACTGTTCAGAGGAACTACAAGCTTTTACCTAAACATGTACCAGGAAATGCAGAATAACATCCCATTTTACTCTGTCTTTAACCGGTTCTTTTAGTCAAATAATTCACAAGCTAAATGAAAACAAATGTAAAATATACTGAAAATGTAGAAAAGAAGGTGTGGAAAAGCCACATTTGAATGTAAAGTTTCTCATAATGGAATTCAAGTGAGGAATGTAATATTCACAGTTTTAATTCATTCCCATAACAGGTTGAGTTGATTTGTAGCTGATTTCCCAGGCTGAGAAGTCCTAATTCTGAAAAACAAGGAGCAGAGTTTTTCTGTCTTCAGGTGCATTCAAACTTTGTCCTTTCTTTGACCTTATAAACCATTCTTACATGACAAGACACAAACTAGTATCTCTCTTTTTGATTTCCCAACTCTTGGGCTTTAATAATATCCCTTCATGGGAGCAAAGCAAAAACAAGCTGCCCCTTCAGTAATGAAATAAAAAAGGCTTAATATCGAATTTTTACCCACAGGAATTCCTCCTCATTTTTGCTGGATTTGGGGGTTCCCCACATTAAGTTTACTCCTGTATCATACCTAAATTCTACCAGAGCATCCCTACTCTGCTCCTGGCAGGTTTTGATTACAGAGAGAAAATGAATTGTTTTGAAAGGCTTTTATTTCTATTTGCCAGTAATGAGTAGTGTCACTTATCTAACAGCAGGGCAATAGACAAGCCAGCAGAAGAAGTGGAAATAAACCAAGCAATAAATTGTGTCCCAAGCCATTCTCCTCTTGCATAAAAACCTGTGCCACGGATCTGAGAGAGATGATTTATAAAGACTTTGGGAAATCCCTCTCCTACCTCCTCAAAGGAAGTTTTAGTTTGTTAGATCCACTTTCTTAAGCCAGAGTAAACCCCTTTTTGCCCAACCACGCATTTTTCTAGGCCTTGGAATAATCTAGAAGCCCTTTAAGTGATTTTTCATGCAGAACATGAAGAAAACAGAAGAAACAGTGATGTGGAGGGCATTTAAAATATGAGACCTATTAAATATTTTGCTTTTAGGAACCACCCTGGAGTTGCTAATTTTAAATAACATATTACTTGTCTTGTTTTCACAGTACCAGGAGTGTCTGTGCATGATGCAGGTTATGTTTACAGAAGCAAATGCTGTTCTAAAAATTAAGTGAAGACAGTCTCAGCACTGTTAGTAGTTGATGGTTTTATTTCCAGGATTCCCTGCTCCTGGAGCATTCCCTGTAAAGCCACAGCACTCCACAAAATGCTGAAGTGGTACCTGTGCAGGAATTGATTTCTGCCAGAACTATTATTTCAGACAAGCACTTTGTGAAAGGGAAGGAGTTTTTGCAACCCTGGGGACCCAACCCCCCGGCTGCCCCTCCGTGCCCCAGCCCCACCTGGCCACGTCGAAGGATTGTGCCTTCTGCAGCTTTGCATTGAGCTGTGCTCCCGGCCCGGAGCGGCTGAAGGAAGAACTCTTTGGCAAAGTGGCTGGGAAGAGAGAAAACAGGGATTTATTGCTATTCACAGTGAAACTGGGCAATTCCCATGACATTCATTCAGCTCCTACATCAAGTACAGGCATTGTGGGGCTGAAGGGAACTCTTTAACAATATAAAGATCAGAGAGTCCAGCAGGACAGGGGGAAACACAAGGGCACTTCCCTCATGTCTTTTTACTTCCACAGCTTTGTGGAAACCCTGTTGATACCAAATTATATTTTGATAAATGTTAGAAACCATATGTAGTTCAGTATTAAAGCCACCCTAACAAACAGCAGTACTTCAGTAGCTATAAAGAGACAGGAGAGGCCCAATTTCCAAGCAACAGTTTCCTGGCAAGGTCATTTCTCCAAGTGCTGTTTTATTTTCTCACCACGAGGGACTCCTGCGGGAGGCCATGTCCACATTCCTTCTTTTAGCTCTTCTCCAAGTGTGCCAAGTGGGCTAAGGCAAAGCACAGTCCTTCCCCAAAGGCATCACTCGGAGTGGCTAATTCCATGTGTCCCAAGGAAATGGCAGGGGAGCTGTTAGGAGCAGGAGACAGAGAGTGAGAGCAGCGTACCGGGGTGAGCGAAAGCAGGCAGGGGCTGGATGACAGCAGGAGCTCCGTTAGCCAGGGGAGGGACGGCTGCAGGGACAGAGGACACCAGAGGGGGGGACATCCCCACGACTGGGATGGATGCCATGGGCACCGGGGCCACAGTGGTGAGGGATGGCATGTTGGCAATGCCCCCGAGACCTACGGGCGAGAAAAGCACAGGTTGGTTGTGACGCACACCCGAGACGGCGCCCGCAGGGGCTGCACAGTCACAGACACCTCCGTGGGAGCTCCCACACCCCTGGGACAGCCCTCCCAGCCCAGGGCAGCGCCAGCATGGCACAGGAACGGGACACAGGGCACAGGGACAGCCCCACACCTGCCACAGGGACTGCCCCAAACAGTCCAGCAGCATCTGCTAAGAAAGGAATCGCGTGCCTTGAACTGAGTGAGGAGCAGCACTGGCAGCCCCAGGGAGGGGTGAACCTCCAGGCTGGCACAGAAGCTGCAGGATTAGTGTTCCAGCCTTTTGTTGGGATGAGACAGGGCAAAGCTAATGGGGAGAGCACAGGAATGAGAGGCTGAGGGGTAAGCACAGTTGCAGGGAACCAGGGAGGTTAAGGAGGGCCAGTGGTGCCAGGGGAAGAACGAGGGTGTGCAAACAGCTCACATCAATCTACAGGGAATAAAAACAAGGAAATCACGGATTTGGCTGGGGTTTGTGGGAGGTTCATTTTATTTTGCCTTTTCTCACTTAACCCTGTATTTGCTCTGTCCAGTTTCACTGTTTTCTTCCAAAGAATTTCATTTCTGACAGTAAAACTTGTGGGGGGTACAGTGGATCAAACCACACTGCTGCAAGCAGTTCATCAAAGGCCCTGTTCCCTTTCCTCAGGATATCTAGATGGCATGTTGGGCAGGAATTCCTCCCTGGAGGGTGGGCAGACCCTGGCACAGGGTGCCCAGAGCAGCTGGGGCTGCCCCTGGATCCCTGGCAGTGTCCAAGGCCAGGCTGGACATTGGAGCTTGGAGCAGCCTGGGACAGTGGGAGGTGTCCCTGCCCATGGCAGGGGAGGCACTGGATGGACTTTAAAGTCCCTTCCATTCCAAACCATTCTGTGATTCCATAATTCTCAGGCATCAATAGCGTTGAGTCACAGAAAAGACTAAACCAGAAAGGGAAAGAACCTCTCACGACAGGACCAAGGTTCACCTTCATTTAGTTATTTTCCTTTCCCCATCCCATCTTCTCTACTCTTTTCCTAGAAATGATGACGACTGGCAATACTTCACCCCAAGCAGCTGTTCAACTCCTACCAAAGCAGCACTGCTCATCAAAGCAGAAGGTGCAGGGATTGTAAAAACTCAGGAGAAACAGAGCTGATCTTGCCAAAGCTGGAGATCCAGTAATGCCCACAGCTTAAACCAAAACTCCGGCCCTTTGGAATGCACTAGCCCTACTACCTGAGCCAGGTTTTGTTTGGAGCAGTGCAAACGTGAAGCAAACAGGAGCTCAGCTCAGGTTGCTCAGCAGGGCTGGGGTAGAAGCCCAGTGCAATCTGTCTCAGTGCACATGCAACATCTGGGTTTCAGTCCACAGGCTTTTAGAAGTACTTCTTCCTAAAATTTTCTTGGAGAAACTGCAAAATGACAGTGGAATTGCTGCAGTCCCAGGTAACAATGAGGAAAACAGGGAGGAAAACCGGGATCTTACCAAATCCTGGGGCACCGGGCAGGGCGAGGGGCGGCTGCTTCATGACGGGCGGCAGCGTGGCCGGGAGCTGGTAACCCTGGAGCTTCAGTTTGATGAGTTTCATAGCTATGGAAAACTCCAATGGATCCATCCTCCCATCATTGTTCATGTCAGCTAGAGCCCTGCAAGACACACCATTTTCACAGTCACACTCTGGAATTAGGAACTTCAGGCCCTGCCCGAGGAGCAGGCTCACACAGGTATGGATATCCAAGGCTGATGAAGGGGCTGGAGCCCCAGGAGCGGCTGAGGGAGCTGGGAAAGGGGC
>NW_024581016.1:404515-463609 GCF_017639235.1 Corvus kubaryi
GCCTGGGACAGTGGGAGGTGTCCCTGCCATGGCAGGGGTGGCACTGGATGGGCTTTGAGGTCCCTCCCAACCCAACCCATTCAGGGATTTCCAGAAAAGCCAAGGCAGCCCCTTGTCCATGGCTGGTACAGAACTAGACACTGCTGCTGCCACATTAAACACATTCATCAGAGCAAAGCCAGCCTGGAAAGCTCCATCTTGGCATATCCAGGCCAGCTGCAGCCTTCTGCCCCTTCATAGCCCTAATATTTGCTGCCTTTCCAAACCTCTCCAGCTAAAAGGTACCTCAGATGGAGAGGAATTGCACACATGGGTCTGTGGACGATTCAAGGAACTTTTGTTTAATAAGGATTTATTTATTTCTCCCCTTTCCCTTTTTTTCCCCCTTCCCTTCGGAAGCTGGGGAAGGATAGTAAAGCACAATAAACCTCCTCACAAAAGGAAATAAAGTGTCACCAGAATTTCAGTGCTCAAGTTTCCTGGGTCTCATTTCAGTGCACAAAGCTGGACTGAGTCAGCATTTCTCATTCATAATGCTGGCAGGATTTTGAAGGGGGTATTTTAAACACAAGGACTAAATTTCTGTTACTGGTTTGAACTTCCCAAGCAGAACGTCTCATTTTAACATAACAATTGAAGAGATTCAGCATGATTATATTCCCTGCACACATGTAGTTGTTGCCCTGCCCCAGCTAGACTGTGCTTTGCTTTCCCTAAAAAACCCCAGGTGGTTTAATCCAGGATTGCATCAAGGTAATCCAGGGAAAGCCGGAACTTGGCATTACTATAACAGATTCTAGAAACTCCAGGAATTGAGCAACTCCAGCAGGATAGCCTGATTTCCTCGGAGCTACAGAGTAACATTTTCCTGGTTGAAGCAAAGAGAGCAGAAAAAAATGCAACATTATTTCTGAAGCTTCATGCGATTCCTGACTGCAGCAACTTTATCACCCATCAAAAGATCCTCCCTGCCTCTTACAAAAGTCCTTAAAGCCCCCCAACACACAATGGGCACAAGGTTTATTATTCAGCCATCAGCAGAGTCCACCCAGCAACAACTGCAGCTGAACAGAGTGCAGCCTGTGAGGCTGCTGAGATTCCAGCTAACATGTCATCCCTGGAACACGCTCAACTCTGCGAGCCAACCACCAACATGAGCCAAGACACCGAAAGGTCAGAGCTCTGGTTCTCTATCCCTGCCTCCAAGCAAGTGGGCATCCCAACAAGGAAAAAGCAATCCTGCATATCCCTACTCTTTTCAGTCCTGCAGTTCTCCTCCTCTCTCAGCAAGGGCTCCAAAGTCTGTCATGAGAGACAAGCGGGAGCAGAGTGAAACCAGCTCAGATCCCACCAGTTCACCTGAGAAATTGTGAATTCTCCAATTGAAACCTCAAGGGTTTGGCTGCAGTTTGACCAAGGAGCACAGCACAAACACATCAGCTCTGGAAAGAGCTGCCCAGGGAGGTTTGGAGTGCCCATCCCTGGAGGTGTCCCAGGAAGGGCTGGAGGTGGCACTCAGTGCTCTGGGCTGGGCACAAGGTGGGCATGGGGCACAGCTGGGCCTGGCTGGGCTGGGAGGGCTTTTCCAGCCTCAGGGATCCTGGGATTCTGTGAAATGGTGGTGTCTAAAGGCTCAGAGATCCCACATTACATTTTGCTGTACAAAGACTGTATTCAAATTACAAGTGAGATAAACAGAAAACTTTGCCAGATTTCCTAAAATCATAGAATCACAGAATATCCTGAGTGGGAAGGGACCCACAGGGATCACCCAGTCCCACCCCTGGCCCTGCACGGACCCCCCACCAATCCCAGCCTGGGCATCCCTGGCAGCGCTGTCCAAACGCTCCTGGAGCTCTGGCAGCCTCGGGGCTGTGCCCATTCCCTGGGGAGCCTGGGCAGTGCCCAGCAGCCTCTGGGGGAAGAACCTTTCCCTGCTCTCCAGCCTGAGCCTGCCCTGGCCCAGCTCCAGCCGCTCCCTGGGTCCTGCCCCCGCTCACCAGAGGGAAGACCAGGAAAGGGCACCACATGTTCATGTAGAGCTGGGGGGGACAGAGGAGAGGTACTTGGGGGTTTGGTTTTAAGATCTAAAAAGCAGATTAAACTCTTTGGGTTAAATATCCCCAGTAGTTAAAACAGACAAAGTGATTTTTTAAGCCATACAATAGCATTTGTCAGCAGCTCAGAGTAACACTGAAAGCACTTGACTCTAAAGGATGCAGCTTCTTCCCTCCTCACAAAGCAAAATTGTTCTGCTTGCATCATCTGCAGACAGCACGAGTTTGAAGCAATGCCCTCAGATTTAGATGAGGAGTTGAAAGAGCAGCACCAAACAATCCATGCCAGGCAATCCTGCCAGACTGCAGCTGGAGAACTTCCTATTCCTGTGTCACAAGAGCTTTCCAGTCACCGCACAGAGCTCTGGGATTTACTGGCCATCCATAACTTCAGACTCTGCAAAAAGGATGACTAAACAACCTAAAAAAAGCATGGAGCTGGTAAAGTGAAAATGCTGCACAAGCTTCAGCTCCATTCAGATTACTCTGATAACAGCTGTGATAAGGAGGCACATTCTGAGCATGGATAACACCTCAGCTTCCTGTCAGCAGGTTGGGGTCAGAGACCAGGAAGCACCAAACGGGAGGATAAATTAAGGATCTCCTCTTCACAAGCCCAAGATCCCCCTTTTGTCCCACCAAAGCCATCTGAAGAAGCCTTGGCCCACAGGAATTTCCAACCCTGAGACAGACTCACTGACCCCAGTGAAGCCAGAGGTTCCTGAGCACAGCCAGAGCCAGCGCCAGCTGGAGCTGATCAGTAATGCCAGCACAGCATCAAGTGCTACACCACCCAAAAAATTAATTGCATTTGCCTTCTTCCTTTGGTCATGTCATCATTATTTGACATTTCCTTGAAGCAATCTCATTTCTCAGCAGAAAATATCCACAAAAACTAGATTTCAGTCATATTTCTTAAAATTCCTGCATTATGTTAAATAGCAGGTTGCTGTTTGTTCTTTAATGAGCACATTATATTCATGTGGTTTGAAGAACAGAGTAAGAGCAGAACACCAGAACATGCAGAAGTTTCCAAGTTGGGTAACGGCTGATTCCCAACTTTGTCCTTAAATACTTCAAAAATCCACAATGTCCTGCCATGAATTCAAGATAGATGACCTTATGTGAAAACATATTTCAACACTTTTATGCTTTGAACTCTTCCTCTGAAAAGAAATTTTACAAACCAGAATTTAAAAAATACATATATATAAAAGACAACTATGAGGAGCAGTTGGAAAAGGATAGGGGAAAACCTTGTTACATGTCTGCTTTTAAATTTAATACTACCCTGAACACCTACAGTAACTTCATGCCACACTACTTTATTGTAACAAAAACATCTGCCCTCTTCTCTTTGACATTTATTCTGTTGTTTGAAATTCAAGCCCACACTGAAGAATAGAGGTGTTAACAAGGAAGAAAATTTTTAAAGTATTTCCGATCTCTCTCTACAACCCAGTTCCAGTTACAAAGTTTTTCCTGGTTGGGATTGGCCCTTACAATCACCAACAGAACAGAACCTATGAACATCAAAATACAAAGGGTAAGGGAGAGAACACCTGCCAGCCTTCAGATAATGCTGAAACTCAAGGGACCATTAAAATGAAGACATAAAGATGCAGGACAAAAGAGAGGAAAAAAAGAACAGGTAAGAATGGGCATGGCTGCAGGCAGGGAGCTGGGAAAGCAACCACAGGCACAGGCAGCAGCTGCACCAAAGGTGCAGGGCAGAGAACTGCCTCTAAAAAAACCAAATCACACCAAATGTCCATGCAAGACAGACAGCCAGCAACCCCAGCGCCGAGTATCACAGGAGCCTGTCTGTCTGTGAGCTCCAGAGAGCTGAGTTCATCCAGCTGGGGCTCACATGTGACTCAAAGGAAAATGTCAGGATTTTTGCTCAAGAAATTCAATGATTACATCATCCCATTTAGTACATGACCAGATTAGTGGCATTTCGTTACAAAACACAGCTCTCAAGTTGTCAGCTTTTATGATTGTCTGTAAGAATTAACTGTACTTCCCCAAAATACCCTGAAGATTTATGAACTGGGTGACTGAGCTCCTGGCTGCACCTCCTCACCAAAACCATAGGAATCCCTACAGAATCTGTCCACACCTGAAGGCCAGGTGCAAAACTTACTTAAAAATCATTAAATATTGCACCTTGCACAGACCAGCCCATAACCTGGTGCCTGGGAATTTGAAATTGTAATATAAATGAAAAAATGTATTTTTACAGGTAGAATAAGAGACTTTATCACTATAAAGACATGATGATTAACAGAGTTCTGTGTTTAATTTGTGATTAACACAAAATTAGCTCGATTCTATCTTCAGTTTTCAGATCAGTCTTGTGAACACTTAAGATACAAGCAGTAAGTTTCCAGCACACAATCATAGGTGTTATATTGTAGCACAATATAAAGATTGCCATCAAAAGAGCCCTCCCAAACTCACCTTGACCTCTGAAAGCTGAATGTGCAGCTGCCTTTATCCAGCCTCAGCTAGCTGGGCAGCTGAGGCTGTTCAGGCTGTACAGACACAGCTGAATTCCCTGCCCAGCAGCCAAGGTTGAATCTCTCCTTCACAATTCAGCTGGGAGGGCAAGGAACAAAAAGTCCACGTGTGCTTGGCAGGATGAGCATCGGGCAGAAAACAGGAGATGCCTCTTCTCCTTCCCCCCAAGATGGTGGGTGCTCTTTTGCACAAATACAACCAGACACCATTTAAACATTTCTCTCATGTACTGGTCCTAAGGACTCAAAACAGAGACTTAGAAGTACTGGGAGAAAAGACTAAAAGTTCTTGTTTCCCCAAAGCGGCTCTGCCATGGGCACCCTCTGGATGTCAGCAGCCCCGCAGAATCCCAGGGGGAGGTTGGGAAACCTGGACTACACACTCACAGCACGTGTGATTCTAACACAGGATGGGTTGGGATGGAGGGACCTCAGAGCCCATCCAGCCCCACCCCTGCCATGGCAGGGACACCTCCCACTGTCCCAGGCTGCTCCAAGCCCCAATGTCCAGCCTGGCCTTGGGCACTGCCAGGGATCCAGGGGCAGCCCCAGCTGCTCTGGGCACCCTGTGCCAGGGCCTGCCCACCCTCCCAGGGAACAATTCCTGCCCAATCTCCCATCCAGCCCTGCCCTCTGGTAGATTGGATTATTTTACAGGAATATTTAAATGCTGTAAATATTTACAGTTCTGTATGGAAGTACAGAAATCCATGTGCTCCAGAGGAGGTTCATTCTGAGTCCTCCAGAGAGGTGCCAACCATTCCAGGTGGCTCCATGGGAACCCTCCTTCAGGAACCACAGGTTTTAAATCCAGGTGTTCTGTGTATTTTCAAAGTATATTAATAACTATTCCTACAAACTGTGCATTTCTATGAAGCAAGTAAAACTGTACCTTGAGATGATGCAAAGCTAAACCCTTGCCCAGTCATTTACAGCCAATTAGTCATGCCCAGGGCTAGATCCTTCAAAGATATTGAGGGAGAGAATCTCCATGGAAATCCGAAGGATCAAAACACAAAGGAAAACCTGAACTTTTAAGACAATGAGTCTGCAGTGAAATAATTTTAATAGTGTCATTAGGGTTTGCTAATCTACATTACTAGTAGCAGTATATTTACCTGTAATATGGAATATACCATCAAGCCCTTGATTTTCCAGGATTGCCATCCCACAAAACCTTACTCTTAAATTCACAGGATTGAGAGGTCAGCTCTCACAACTGTGGGCACACACAACCATGAGGGACAATGCAAGGAAAGGAGATTGGAAACTGCTGTGGAAGAGAAACACACAGCAGAGACTGAGGTTTCAGACGCTCATGATTATTTCAGAATCCCAGACACACATTTTACCACACAACTTGTGAAAAGCTGACTTCACAGAGAAATGATGTCCACTTGGACACTAACACTAATTAATTCAATTACCTTAAAAACAACATATGAAAAAGTAAAATACAATATCCAACACACGTAAGTTTGATAAGAGAAAACCAAACCAAGGATTTATTATGTCAGTTAAGTTTTCTGTGTTTTGACTGATTGCAGTGAAGGGAATACTGTAAAAATGCACCTTTTGCATCAAAACTAGAATACCCTTTCTTCCTGGGAATGCCCAAGGATACCTCTCTTCACTCCTTCCTACTCAAAATTATTTAATTTCTATTAAATAGAAATTTTCTATTCTGGTCAAGAAGCTGATCCTCTGGAGGGGACAGACAATGCCCTGTTTGCATAGGAGAGATTAGTTTCTAATTACTATCAGTAATTAGTGCTTTCCTGCAGCTATAGCTGGAATTTCTCTGTCAGGAACCTGACCACCTCCAGCCCTGCCACACACAGAGCTCAAGAGAGAGACTCATTCCAGACAGGTGGATCCATCAGACACATCCACGTGCTCTCCAAAACCTCACAGCTTATGTTTGTTGTATGAGGGACTGGCAAATACCGTTATAAATCCTACCATCTGCAATTAAAATCCCAACACATGCCTATAGTGACAATGCCAGCCAAAAATAATCAGTGGAATTCAGTATATTCTTTTTAAATTATACAAAGTGCACTTTTAACAGAGGGTAACAGATTTGTCCCACAAATCCCACAGAGGTTTTAGCATTTCACAGTGAGGTTTTCTGTGCACAAGTCATTTATCACCAGATCTCAGCCTAGACCCTGCTTCTGATTGTCCACCATCCCCCCACCCCAATTTCATGCTTGGCAAGTAAAAACAAAACCAAGTTGCTGTGGAGGGGGCATCCCAAGTTCAGCAGCTGTGTCCAACACAACAGCAATGAGCACTCGAAGCTCCCAGCACACAACAGCAGCTGAGGCAGCCCTTGGGTTGGTTTATGGTAAAAGAAACCAAAACCCCTCACAACTCTTTGGTTCCAAGCAGGTCAACTCTGAGCCGCCCCCAGCGGAAACGCGCCCCTCAAAGCAATCTGCTGCTGGTTCGTTCTGCTCTGCTACTGCACAGAGCACAGGAAAATGTGGCTGGTAACTCCTGACCTCAGAATCCCAGGCTGGGCTGGGCTGGGAGGGACCTCAAAGCCCATCCAGTGCCACCCCTGCCATGGGCAGGGACACCTCCCACTGTCCCAGGCTGCTCCAAGCCCCAATGTCCAGCCTGGCCTTGGGCACTGCCAGGGATCCAGGGGCAGCCCCAGCTGCTCTGGGCACCCTGTGCCAGGGCCTGCCCACCCTCACAGGGAAGGATTTCTTACAGAAAACTTCCACTCCGCTGATCTCCCCATTCCTCAACCCACTGCTTGTCTTTTCCTTAACTTTTTTTTCTTTATTCTTCTATTACTCTTTTCCCTGTTGTCATCCTACTAAAAGCTAAAATTACAATCCCTGATTAGAGTATAAAGACAGACCAGAAAAGGCTATTCAACGTCATCATTTAGAATTATTTCACTGCTAGATTCACATTCTTTCCTGAATCCAAATCTACCCTAATTGCATTATTAGAGGCATTAAGGAAAGGGCACCAAACAGCAGCAAGAGACGGAACAGGCTCTGCAGCTCACGGCTTTGAGACCCCAATTCTTACTTCATCTAAGAATTGGGACATAAAGGAAAATTATCAACACAGCTACTCTGCAAAGGATCTTGTGTGGAATGAAAGACAGTGGGATATTACAGAGGGAACACAGGAACTGAAAGAATGGAGTGTGGTTTGTGAGGCAGCCAGTGCAGGGAGCAGCCCACTCAGCTCCAGGGAAGTCTGAGCCTCAGACACTGGAGAAACTGTTCGGAAACCGTTCGTCTGCACAAAGCATGACCCCTGTCAGGCTGCCAAAATCAGGGAGGGCACACCAGGGCTTATCACGCAGGCTGGACGGGCTCAGCCTGCTGGGATTTACAGCCATAGCTGCACAGCCTGAGCTCTGAAGGAACAGAAAATGCAGCTGTTTTCTCTACCTGTAGTTGGGATGCAGTTAGGACACCTGCTCAGCATCCATAGGCAGGTACCCCCCTCCTGCAGCTGGGAATGGGGGTGCAGAGAAATGCAAGAGTCCTCCTCCCACACTTCAGACTCTCAGGCAGGGCTCTGGGGGTGCAGTGGGGGAATTTCAAAAGAGAAAGGAGAATTTGGTATCAATTCACTGCTATAAACTATCACAGAATATCCTGAGCTGGAAGGGACCCCCAGGGATCACCCAGTCCCACCCCTGGCCCTGCACAGACACCCCAGCAATCCCAGCCTGGGCATCCCTGGCAGCGCTGTCCAAACGCTCCTGGAGCTCTGGCAGCCTCGGGGCCGTGCCCATTCCCTGGGGAGCCTGGGCAGTGCCCAGCAGCCTCTGGGGGAAGAACCTTTCCCTGCTCTCCAGCCTGAGCCTGCCCTGGCCCAGCTCCAACCGCTCCTCAGGTCCTAAGGAAGCTTCCTGTGTGAGAACATCACCAGGTCGTATTCAGCAATGGAAGTCACAGGTGACTACAACAAAAGGTAAAAGAAAGAAGGAAACCGTGTGGAGTAACACTCTCCAGAGTCATCAACACCCAAAATACAGTTTGGATTTTTGATTAAAGAAAATGCATCCATTTGGAGCTTGACTCCAATATATATTTAGTTAATATCGACAGCTATTACCATATAAGCTGTAAACAAAAAGCACTTTGGAACTGGGCAGTGGGAAGAGGTAGAGGAGGACAGAGTGTTTCTTGTTTTAAGAAGGACCACACTCTCCCACCTGAAATGCTAGCTGGTTTGCTAATAGGAATTATTTACTAAACGATACTCTCTGGTGAGCCATGGTAGTGTTTTCCCTTCATGGGGCAGAGAAAGACAGAATTCACAGAAAACGTTGTTTTCTGCAAGCAAACCCCATACTTCACCCCAAATAAAGCAGCAGCTGAATCAGAACAAAAGCTATCCACAGGGAATGTCATCCACAAACTTCTCTGCTCATCCGAGGCAGAGGCACACACAGGGACACAACCCCATCCATGGACAGGCTTCCTTTTCCCGACGCCCCGACAACATTTCCTCGTTCCACTGGTGCCCTTTTCCAAGCCGCAAGGGACGGCACTCCCAAGGGATGGCGTTCCCACGGAATGGCATTCCCAACGGAGGGCACTCCCCAGGGATGGCATTCCCAGCGGATAGCCCTGCTCCTTCCCCTCGCTCAGGGCGCAGCGGGTGCAGGGAGCAGCGGCCGGACGCAGCGGGACCAAGGTGACTTAAGGCGCTGAAGAAACCCTGCGGCGGTACCGCCACACGTTACGGTAACAGGAGGAGGAGAAGGCAGCCGGCCACAGCAAGGGGCGCAGCATCACTCACCGCCCGCCCCGGCTACCGAAGGAAGCGAGGAGCAGAAACTGGGCCCTGGCACCGCGACACACCCGGGCACCGTGAGGGGCTGAGGCGCTGCCCCCCCGCCGGCCTGGGCTGAACCGCCGCCGCTCGCAGCCCGCGCCCCCCGCTGCCCCCGTCCCGCCAGGCCGTACCTCATGTCTGTGCGGGCCCTACTCACAGCCCCGGCCGCGGCCAGGGCACCGAGGGGCCGGAGGGGCCGGAGCGGCACCCGCAGCCGCCTCCGCCGGACGCGCCATCGCCGCCCTCGCCCCGTCTGAGGGGAGGGGGAGGAGCCCCTCGCGGCCGCCGTACTGACGCGCGGCCAAGGCCCCCGCCTGACTGGCAGGGCGTTCCACCAATCAGAGACCGGAAAAACGGAAGAGCCCCGCCCCCTCCGGCCAATCAGGGTTCTGACAGCCCCGCTCTGACGCGCGGCCTCCGCCCGCCCCCCGCGGGACGGGCAGGGCAGATCACCAATCAGAGGCCGGAACAGCGGCAGGACCCGCCTCCCCGACCAATCACGGCTCTGCCAGGCTGAGGGGGTCAGCCCTCTGGGAGCGGTGAGGGGCGGCCGCGCTCCCTCCTCGCCGCCTGCGCGCGGGGCCTTCGTTGTGCATACGGTGTTAATTCGTGAGGTAATTGCGGGTGGCGTCCCCTCCCTCTCCCTGGCGACGTCCCAGAGGCCGCCCGGGCGCCGTAGCCTCCCTCCTCGTCTCATGGAATGAGTGACATCCGCGGGGTCCAATCGCGCTCCAGCTTTCACCATGAGTGGCGGCCATCAAGACCAATCGCAAGCCTGTCGGGGCTGCCAGGGGCTGTGATTGGTTGCAGACCGAGGGGGCGGTGCCGGAGAGGAGAGGCGGAAGTGAAGGAGCGTCATGGCAACCGCGGGCGCGTCGCGGCGTTCCGGAGTCGCGCGGAGCCGGAGCCCCTGAGCCCTTGAGGGTCGGCCCGGGCCTGTTGGAGCCTCTCGGTGCGGGGCGGGTTCTCTCGGAGCCCTTAGGAGGCTGCCCGTGGGTCGCGGAGCGAACACGGGCCCGACATGTGCGGGGTCTCGGGGTGGTCCCTCAGGGATTAGTGCTGCAATAATGGTCGCATGATTTCCTGCCTCTGCTCCATGCTTTCATTTTTCCTTATTAACTCAGTTTTGTTGGGATTTTTTTTCCTTTCTAAAAGGTTCCTGCTTGTTGAGGACGACACGGGCCGTGTCGGGAGAGGAGACCAGAAACCCAAGCGGTGATTTTTGGTGAAGTCACACGTAAGGTTCGCTGTATTCCTGGACTCGAATTCCCTGTGTTCCCTGTATTCCCTGTGTTCCCTGTATTCCCTGTATTCCCTGTATTCCCTTTGCACTGCCCCTGTCTGAATTGTATGGCTGGGTGGCAAAGATTCCCTGTACTGCATGGGGCACCCATCAGTAAATCCTATGTCATTCAATGCCTTTTCTGCTGTACGTTTATCAATACCTGAAGGGATTCTCCAGGAGAACTGGAGAGGGACTGGGGACAAGGCATGGAGGGCCAGGAGCCAGGGAATGGCTTCCCAGTGCCAGAGGGCAGGGCTGGATGGGAGATTGGGCAGGAATTGTTCCCTGGGAGGGTGGGCAGGCCCTGGCACAGGGTGCCCAGAGCAGCTGGGGCTGCCCCTGGATCCCTGGCAGTGCCCAAGGCCAGGCTGGACATTGGGGCTTGGAGCAGCCTGGCACAGTGGGAGGTGTCCCTGCCATGGCAGGGGTGGCACTGGGTGGGCTTTGAGGTCCCTTCCAACCCAGCCCAGTCTGGGATTCTGTGATCCTCAGTCCTGTGTATTTTCTCTGCTATGGCCAGCTAAACTTGTTGATCTGGTTTAGAACTTCTGTATCACAAAGACTCAAATTGCCTGCAAACAATTGCTGTGTTTCTTATAGAGTGTTCCAATTTAATTTAGCAGGGCTTTAATTCCTTGTTTGCCCTACAGACACTGCAGATGTCACCGTTTGGTTGCTGTGTTTTTTCAGGTCGCTATGAAGGCCTTGTACGGTCAGCAGAATTCTCCTGGAGAGGAAATGACATTTGTGTTCCAGGAAAGAGTGAGTTCCCATCAGAACAGCTCTGTTCATCAGGAGTGGGAGAGGAGAGTTTGGCTGAATGCCACGGGGGAATTGAAGCACTGAAATCTTCCGCAGGCTTGGGAGAGGGCTGGTAGGATCCTTGCACACACAGGCAGCCAAAGGAAGGGAGGGGAGGTGTATTTTTTCATCAGGCAGCACTTGCCAAGACCAGTCCTGGATTTCTCTGCAGTTTTGGTGTCCAAATTTTACAAACAAGCTTTGCAGGCATGAAAAATGAACCCTGGGTCCACATTTCCTGGCTGAATTTTCTGGTCACTGAAAAAGTAGAAATAGAGCTTGAGGAATTTATCAGCTTTGGGATTAGAACAACAGTTCTTACAGGGGTTGTTTATTTGATGCCATTTGGACTTCATTTTGCACTTGAATATTGACCTCAGTGGGTTTGTCAGGATTTGTGCCTCAGATAAAGGGGAAAAAAAAGGCCTCAACAGAAAAATAATGTCATTGTCTGATGAGGTTTAGTAAAGTCTAGTGGTCAGTTTGCAATAATAATATAGTAATATAATAATAATGATGATTATAATGGTAAGTAAGGTCTAGTGACCACTTTGCAATAATACTATCATAATATAATGATGATGAGGAGGATAATAATAGCAGTAATAATAATAGTAATACAGATGTATCCAAAATAGTGTGGTAATCCTCTTTTCCTTGAAAAAACCTGCCTGTTCTGCCTACAAAACAATCTGAAAAGTGGGGAAGTGCTTTCAGGAGCTGGAGAAGCTCCCGTGGGCACATCCATTGTCTAATGTAGCAACTGTGAATCTGTCCTAGGAGAGCCTTCCTCCCACCAGAGACCACGATGTGAAAGTGCAGGTCAGAGCCTGTGCTCTGAGCTGGATGGATACAAAGGTATTTGCTCGGTGTTTTGTAGAAGCTGGGGGTGTCTGTGGTTTCCATGGCCCTTGCCTAGTGACTGGCACAAGCTGAGGCTGTGGCCTTGCTGCTGAGAACGGGCACAGGACTGCTCTGGGGCTCTTGCACATCTCTGAATAAAAAGCATCTGGAATTTGGTTCCTAGTTGATGGAGACAGACCAGTTGTCAGGTGTGAGATCTCTTGCAGTAAATCCCTTTTATCTTCATCTGCACTCTAAGTCACAGGTTGGCTTGGCTGGTAGTAACTCCCTGCTTTTTAATGTGCTTTTAAATTTAAATACAGAATTTATGCCATGGTCTAGTATTGACTGAAGAATTTGTGTACTTTTTCCCCTTAGATAACGATTTGATAATGGCCCAAGCTTACTGTGGTGATCCAACACTGTAAGATGATAATAAACATGCAAGGGTAGAGCCTTATAGCAAGACTGATGGAAGCATTGTTTCCATTTAGCTCCTGTCAGAAATTAAACTGAAGAAGGAACTTGTGCCTGTTGGGCGAGAGATTTCGGGAGTTGTGCTGGAAGGTGAGTGAGTGTCAGTGCCCAGGGAGGGGAGGGAGCAGGGATTACAGTCAGAACAAAGAACTCCTCTTTGGGTAGGGCACCTTAGGAGCAGGAGCTCTTTGCTTCCTTGATTGTTCTCCCAGTGCTGCACTGGGGCCCCTCCCCTGAGGTGGAGTGTCCAGCCTGGCTCTCAGACACACACTGGGTGTGCCTGCATGGAACTCTCTGTGGCTGAGGTGCTGAAATTTAGGGAATTCAGCACTTGGGCTTGGTATGTGTGTAATCAATAGAATTCCTTTTTTTCACTAGAAATGTGTATCTTTAGTTTTGTGAGCTAGTGATAACCAGTGCTTCCAAATGCACATCCCATTCCAGCTATAAATATTTATCTTCTTCCCTTCTTTCCTCCTTTTCACCTCTCCTTGGTGAGTTGGAAGCAAGGTGACCTTTTTCCAGCCAGATGACGAAGTGGTGGGTAAGTTAATGCTTGTTTGCCTCATCAACTGACAGTCAGTCATCTTTTTATAATGAATGACTGAGGTTAGAATAATTGGTAAGGCTAAATTAACCATATATTTTCAAAATTAAATTGCTGTCACATGAATAACTTATAAATGGAAAATTTGTTCTAAGAATGTTCTCTTAGGATTTGAAATATGGTGTTGTATTAACCAACAAATTGTGAATGAATGCCTTAGGAGAGAAGAGTTATTTCTTAGGGACATTCTTTCACACCTGTTTATATTTTGTGTGGTGAATCAAAGGATTAGAGGATGACTGAAGTTCTGAAAATAGGACAGAGTGGAGAGTGATGTGGGGAGAATGTGTGTGTGGGGATTGTGGTCCTGCTTGCATTATTCCCTCATTGCACAAGAGCTGCTCCAGGCAGCTCCTCTAGACTGGTTATTCCCTGGATAAACCCTGGAGACAGCTCCAGGTGTGCACAAGCATATTTTTAATGGGAACTGTGAAAGACTGGACACAGCAGCCAAATGTGCTAGGCAAAGCCCTTTGGTCTAAATGGAGTGTGAGATTTGTGTGGGAGAGGGAAGAAAAGAATGGTTTTCCCTGGGATGGAGGGGACATTAATCCAGGAGACAGAGCAGGTGCCAGAACCTCCTGTTCAGGAGAGTTCTGTGGCCAGTGAAGGTAAAAAGCTCAGTTATGACCAGGATGGAGGGTTTTTTTCTGCCTACCCTGCCTTTGCTTTCTCTGCCTTCCCTGGGTAGTTCGGTTTTCCTGCACGTCCTTTTTCCTATTCCTGCTCTTTAGCACTCCCACATTCCCATGTGTTCTTCCTCTGCTTCTTTCTGTGCCTTTGTTGCTGAACCACACGTTCAGGAATTGGGATGGGAGAGGGGCTGTGGGGTGGCTGCTCCGTGCCTCAGATCCATCCTCTGTGGAATGGGAACACTCAGGGTGTGGAATGAGTTCAGACATCACCAGACAAAAATGACACCTACAGCACCAAAAAGCACTTGGTGGTGTCCCCATTCTTCCTCCCTCAATCCCAAAGTGCTGTAGAAGCACCTCTGGACCCGCCTCGTCCCCACAGACACCCTGGGCAGGACCTGGCCAGGTTCTCTTACCTGTCCCAAACCTGCCAGGAGGGGACAGAACCCAGGCCAAGTGGGACCAGGGAATTCCTTGGGAGAGTGCTTTGGTTGGAACGATTGCTTGTGTGAGATTTAAGTCCGTGTTCCTTTTTTTTCCCAGGAATTTTGCCCCTGGATTCTGAGGAGTCTGGTGTCTGTGAAGTTATCCTGGTTCACGAGCATTATTTGGGTATGTAAATGATACATTTTGCTAATAATTGTTTTTACTGTATCTGTAGAATTCGGTCTAGCTTTTCTAACAGGGAGCCCTTTACCTTGGACCTCTGGGCACACTCCTTCCATTCCAACATTCCAACATGCCAGCTGCCCCACCAAGTCACAGCAATTTGAACCCTCAATGCTCTCAAGGTCTTTTTCTTTGCTGTCACCATTTCACAGTTCACAATGGCCTAAACCACACAAGCAGACTCTTTTCCTTTCCCTTTTTTTTCCCTTTTAATTTCCCATTTTGTTGCTTCATTGTTGCTGTACTTTTTCCTAATCTGTCAAAAAATTTAATGAGGAGAAATTTGCTTTTTTTCTCTCTTTGACTCATTCCAGCAACAACACTTGGGAACAGGCTAACAGATAGGATGCAACAAGCAGACTGGAACTGGAGAAAGGAATTTTCAGGGATGAGGGTCAGGGAAAGCCTAATATTGAAACATTGTTTTCCATTATTATGACCTTCCAGTTTTCCCTTTCTGGGCACAAATTGCTTTGATGAGTGGGATACTAAATGTGGGAGTCCCTGTCTTTCTTCCAACAGTTTGTTACCTTGAGCAAGCTATTATTTTGCTCAAAATTTGCTCTTCCCAAAGAAACTGTTGCTGTCCCATCCCTGGAAGTGTCCAAGGCCAGGTTGGACAGGGCTTGGAGCAGCCTGGGACAGTGGAAGGGTGGCACTGGAGGGGCTTTGAGGTCCCATGCAACCCAAACCAATCTGGGATTCTAAAATCTACATTCGTGTCCTGTTGTTTCTGTGACTGCTCATGAATTCCAGCTGCGTAGCTATGAGGTGGCTCCTTTAAACTTGGTCATACCAAAATGGAATCCCTACTTTCATTGTGTAAAATATGGTAAAATATCCTCTCCATGGCTTCTTACTATATGAGAGGGAAACAGGAGTTGCTGTTGTTGAGCTGTTTGCAGGCGGAGTCTTCCTGACTCGCTGTGGCAGGTTTTGCTAAATCAGCCTCAGGGATTTCCTGGCTTTTTGTTTTTTACCATCTCTTTTGTGTGTGTGTGTGTGTGTGTGTGTTTGTCCCCCCTCAGTTCACAAGCCACAGAAGGTCTGTTGGGCAGAGGCAGCCGGGACGGTCCGGGACGGGCTCCGCGCGTACACGGCCCTGCACTACCTGTCCCAGGTGTCTTCTGGCACAAGTGTCCTCGTCCTGGATGGAGCAAGTGTGGGTAACAGCTGGGCAATAATCACAGATTCCCTCTGTGCAAATAACTCCCTTAGCACATGGCCCCTGCATTTCTCACAGTGGGACTCACCAGGGCTTCTGTGGGACTGCTGGCAGTGCCCTTCATTTCATGGATTTGCAGGAAGGGCCCTCCCACGTGAGATCCTGAGCCAGGAGTATTGTCCTGCCTGGAGTGTGGGGGGTGCAGAGTGGGAGGGTGTTCCAGTGTTCCACAACAGCACAGTTTTGCCCTGAGTCCTCAGGGATGACTGCAGGAAAATGCCTTATTTTTCAGTCCTCTCCCAGCTCTGCTTTTTACCTTTTCTTGGATGGAAATAATGGGAGTTGCATCCCTGCAGTTCTTAGTGCTAATGAAGATGTGGGGCTTCCTTAGCCAAGGCTCTGTAATGTAAACATGGCTGGGGCTTTTTCCTTGGAGCTTTTCTTCCTTCAAGCTCCGAGTTCCAACTGCAGTGAAGGTGGCTGTGGTAATTAAAGTAGAATCTGAGCTATTTTGTTGACAACAAGAACCAGTTAATGACTAAAAGTTCATTCAGAGCTTCCCAGTCACTGAAAAGATTTGTTTTGGCTTCACTTAGGACAGAAGCAGATCCAGGAATATTCAATTCTTGGTTCAGCTGTGTTTTGTTGCAGGAGTAAGTTCATTTCTGGGTACTCTCCTGAGTGGCCTTTGCAATGTAATTGTTCTTAAACAACATCAAATTGTTGCTCTAAATAAATGAACTAATAAATTAGTCAATGAACCTGCTTTTCCTTTCTCAGCCGTTTGGTACCATCGCGATTCAGTTGGCTCAACACAGAGGGGCCAAAGTCATCTCCACTGCCCACAGCCTGGAGGACAAGCAGTACCTCGAGAGGCTCAGACCTACTGGGGGTGAGTTTTACCCTTCAGTGCTAAAGTTTGTCCTAAAAAAAGTCTCAAAATATTTTCTTCTATCTGGTCTAGAGACTTACTTCAGTAAAAATTAAATACAAATTGATAAATAGCCTAATTAAATAGTTTTCAGATTTGTTCTGTACTCCACAGGTATTTAATTTCTGGTTTAGCTGTACTTAATGGCATTTTTATTCTCCATTTAAGTTGTAATGACTGGCAGTACTTTCCAGTAGTGCTGAGTGCTGGCTTTTGGCCTAAGTGCTCAGGAAATCTTTTCATTTGCTGAACTGGTTGCTGTGGGCAGAGGGAAGGATTGCTGACTCACCCCTGTCCCAGTGTGTGCCCGGGCTCACACACCTGACATGCAGTACTCAGCAGGCTCAGATTACTCCTAGCAGTGCTTATGAAGCTTCAGGTACTGCACAGCTGGAGCTGGACATGCACAGGCTCTGCATTCTCCTGCTTTCTAAAGGAGCTTGGCTTCACACACAACACTTGCATTCTTCCCTGACTTCTTCCCTTTCTTCTCTTTGATACTTCAAGTTTGGTTTTTTTTTCCTCTGAAAGTAACATGAGAAAATACTCTGTGTAGGAGCTACTGGCATCTTTTCTGATCAAAATTTCAATGGTGTTTTGTGGAGGAAAGTGGAATATTCCTCTCTTCAGACAGTTCTAAAATAAAGGATGGATTGTCAAGTCTGGCTGGATTGCAGCAAAAGGTTAAAACTGGTGCCTGCTATTTCCTCCTGCAAATACCAAGTGCTGCAGTGTAATCCCCAGATTTCTTTTTCAGAGTATGATTTTTTGTTGTCATTCACTGAAGTTTACAGAGCAGCAGCTGTAAAATGCCTTTGGGGGGAAGCCTTGTGCAGCCACATCTGTATGGTCACAGCTGCATCCACCAAAGCCCCCCTGGGCTGGGGGAAATCAGCTGCAGGAGGTGATGGTGCTGGCAATGCAGCACCTGCCAGGCTGATTTCTCCAGAGCTTGATATTAACTCTGGTTTTGCAGTTTGACAAAAAAATCCCCTATTTTTTCCTTATTTCAGCAGCCTATTTTACTGTCTCTGTGTTTGTATATTTTACTGCACCAGTAGTGGTGGCAGACATCAGAACTGGAGGATTTTTGGGAATGCTGTTGCTATGCAGAGCCTTGTTGCACCAGCTGTTACAGGGCCAAAGAGGAAATATGAAAGACCTAAAACTTCCTTTTGTAATATTTTATGGGTATATTTTGCTAATTATATGAAAAATTCATGAGCTAAGAAAGGACTTGGCAATTTCATTCTCACTTTTTACAGCATTTTAAAGTTCTTTGAATGTTAATATCAGATAGATCCTAAGTAACCCAAGCTCTAAGTGGCTTCTTGTGTCTGTGGGTGGAGAATATTTAGTTTTGTGCTGTTCAGTGGGTTTTTGGTTAGTTTTTGGCAAAGTTTTCAGTGAGCAGCAGTTTGTGTTATCATCGTTGAGCATACCAAGCTGCTTCCTGGAATGGCTGAGGGGGAAAAAATGATAACTGCAACTTTATTTCAAATAAAGAAATAGAACCTGGGTACAGCATTAAAGAGAGAAACAGTTTGAGTGCAAAAGCAAAAAGCTTTTAAAAGTGTTCAGGCTTTTTGGTTTGTTTGTTAATCAGTGTGATTCCAGTGCCTGAAGTAGAAGTTCCTGGTAATGTTCAGGACCAACAGGATGGGGCTTTTTTTGTCTTCAGTAATCTCTGGAGTAAAAATTATAATAGAAGGAAGGAGGGGATTTTAACAGATTTTGACATTTTAATGTCTGTGTTTCAGGCTGGAGACAGAATATTCCTTAAGTAATGAGATGAGTTTTTGTTAGAGAACACAAGGAAAAGTATCTTTACGTACACAGATATTTCCTCTGCTCCCAAGGGCACCTCCTGCTATTTTTTTAGTTTGGTTTGTGAGATTTTTTTTCTGTGCCACCAGCACTGAGCTGTCAGGGGATGCCTCTGCTAAGAACCCACCAGTGATGTCCTGGCTCTCCTGAACACAGTCCCTAAACCCCCAGCACATCCTCTGGGTGACAGGGCTTAAATTTTGCAGCTGAACTTCCTGGGGGAGAGCAAACTCTGGGAACAGGCTGTGGAATCCTGGTGTTTCTGTGCCTCCCAAACAGTGGAGGAGGAGAGAGACTGAAGTTTTGCCAGTCAGAAAAATGTTGCTTTGGAAATTGTGCAAGTCACAGCAGAAGAAACTGAACTAATTTACAGATGTCCTGTGAGAAATATATAAATGACAAAGGATGATGGAAAATTATATTACAATTTATTGCTTGGCCTTTTCCACAGTGGTGAGAACTTTTTTCAGCATTTTTTAGGAAGGAAGTTGACCAGGATTTTGATAAGTACTGTTTGAATTATTGTTCTGAGTTAAGGACATTTTTGCTAAACAGAAAGGAGAAAATAGTCAAACTTATGGAACTCTGGCCTTTCTTTTTGACAGTCAGGCTTTGGGCCTCTGAAACCAGAGTTATTTTCAAAAGGTGAAATTATTTGCAGAAATAATACCATGTCAAATTGCCCCATTAAAGAAAATCTTTTAACTTCCTCACTGAAGAAAACTAAGAAGAAAAGTATATTATGGGAGTTTATTTGCATATGGGGAATGTGACTATCGTTAATTAATTAATTATTATCCTATCTTCAGTAAATTTTGACCGTGTGTTGTCTCTAGTGAAATCATTTGACTTCAGTAAAAAAAGAGAGGGAATGACTTAGGATTTTAATGCATCCTATGATTTAATTGGGGATTTGAAGTGACAAAAAGAACTAAACCCAAGGTATTAACTGATGATTTGTTAATATCCTTAATGACCAGCTCCTTGCCTTTATTCTTCCCTCCTTCCTTCCCTCCTTCCTTCCTTCCTTCCCTCCTTCCTTCCTTCCCTGCTGCTGGGATCACATTCCAGAAGGAGGCCGGCAGCCTTTGGTGGGTAAGTACAGATCAGAGCTGAGGCCAGGAGCCTCTGGAAATGGGCCTCCAAATTTCTTTGATGTTCTTTCAGTTCTCATTTTGCTGTGAAGTTTTTGGCCTGTTTAGTTTCTAAATGTTTGTTCTTCCTCATAATGATGAAACAAAACCAGTAGCTGCTCCTTCTCTGCCCTTGTGTTATTGTTATTATATTAAAAATGGCTTTTGCCTGAAAGAGAGCAGGGCTGGATGGGATCTTGGGCAGGAATTGTTCCCTGGGAGGGTGGGCAGGCCCTGGCACAGGGTGCCCAGAGCAGCTGGGGCTGCCCCTGGATCCCTGGCAGTGCCCAAGGCCAGGCTGGACATTGGGGCTTGGAGCAGCCTGGGACAGTGGGAGGTGTCCCTGCCATGGCCAGGGTGGCACTGGATGGGCTTTAAGGTCCCTCCAACCCAAACCATTCTGGGATTCTCTCATTCCTGATTCGGTGGTTCTTTATAACCAACCATAAATAGGGCATCATAGATACAGGACAGCAAAATGTGTTGGTGGCTTTCAGTTCAGCAATATTTCAAGAGCAGATGTAAATCCCTTCATCTAAACATTTAATGAATGACCCAGAGAGCCAGGACTTGGTAGTTTTGCACAAGAATAGTAAAGAATGAACTTAGAGAAGAATTTCTAATCTTAGAGTGCCACATTTTATCCTTTTGGGCCAACAGACTCATGAGTTGAACTTCTGCATTTATATTGTTTGGTGTTGATTTTGCACTGGGTTGAAAATGGAAAAAAAAAAAGGAGTGCCAGGGGTTTTTTGGGTGTGGCTGCAAACCCATTTGTGGCACCTGCACAGACCAGAAACGGCGTGTGCTGCTTGGAATCCGAGCTCTCGTTTTTGAGCATCTAAACTCCATTGTCATGGATCTAAAGTTGGCTTTTTTGGAGTTAACGCCGTGTCCTGCTCCGGCAGGCCGAGTGATCGACGTGTCCCATGGGAAGATTGACGTGGCCGAGAGCTGCCTGGAGGAGACGGGCGGGCTGGGCGTGGACATCGTCCTGGATGCCGGAGGTACTCCCGGGGGAGTGCCTGCTTCCCTGGGCGTTTCTGTGCGTTGTTCCACAGAGCTCCTCTATCACCCACTAGTGGAAACATCTCTTAGGCAGCCGCTAAACGGGGCTGAAACATTCCTCTGCCTAAAATTAAAAAATGGGTTCAAAGAGTGGAGCTGTGACATCAATGTTTACACTGCCTTGTTTGAATACAGAAATTAACCCTAATTAACAGCACTGTCAACCTGTATTGGCAACCAACTCTAACAGGTGAAAACTCTGAAGTTACTATTCAGAGTAATATAAATTAAATATATGTAAATAAAATATTACATATTATTATACTGCATATTATATCTATTTATTGCTATTGTTATATATTCTATATATAACATTGCTGATAGGTATTTATATATAATAGTATGTAAATATATGGTAGTATATAGCTAAATAGTATGTAAAGATATAGTAGTATATAGTTATATCATTTATATATTTTAATTATATATTATTTTATATTATATGTACTATTCTTTTGTATATATAACACTATATATAGTATATATAACACTATTTTATAGTGTGTTATATATTGTATTGTATATATTATACATTATGTTATATATACTATGTATTATATGTTTTATACATTTTGTGTATTATATATATTTTATACATTTTATGTATTATACTGTATTATGTATAATATATATACTAATATGTTACATACTATATAAAATAAGTTATATTGCTAGTCTATGTTATTGCTATTTATATTATATATATAAACAAAATATTCCTCTGAATAGTAACTTCAGAGCTATTATAAAATATTACTCTGAATAAAGTATATAAAATATTCAGGGTATAAATAAAATAATAAATTCAGAGTTTTCAATGATTTTTAATTGAAACAACCAAAGAACTTAGATTTCCACTGAAGTGTGTGGAAATAAATACACATTGAATTTTCTACATTTTCTTCTGAGCTCAAATGAATTTATTCTCGCTCCCCAGTGAGGTTATACAGTGCTGAAGATGAACCAACTTCCAAATCCCAGCTGCTCCCTCACAAACACGACATCATCACTCTGCTTGGGGTTGGGGGACACTGGATAACGATGGAAAAGAACCTGCAGGTAAAGATGCCTGTGTCAGGGAGTGATTTGTCCCACAGAATCTAGAGATACAGACACATAAAACTCTCCTTTCAACCCATCAGTGTTACAAGTTTCCTCACTTTTAAGAGTGGGCAAAGGGTGGGTTTTTGTTTGGTTTAACCATCTCTATTAAATAACCATTTAACCTTTATTTTTTCACAGGAAAATGGAACTAAATAGAATTTTTCTTTTTTCTTCAATTTGCTTCAGCTGGATCCTCCAGACAGCCATTCATTGTTCCTTAAGGGAGCCACAGTGTCCTTCCTGAACGATGAGATCTGGAACTTGTCCAATGTGCAGCAGGGGAAATATCTCGATATCCTTTGGTGGTCCTGTGGAATTCTCACTGCTCATAGGAGTGAAAGCACAGCTGGGAAATCCCACTGAGAGGTTCTCTGCTGCCCAGTGTTGCAACTCAGCTGAAAGGTGGAGCTAAAGAATAAGAGACACTCAGGTTTTAAGGTATTTTCTGCATTCCTTTTAAATATATCATGGAATCCCAGACTGGGTGGGAAGCACCCTAAAGTTCATCCCACCCCACCCCCTGCCATGGGCAGGAACACCTTCCACTCTCCAGGTTACTCCAAGCCCCATCCAACCTGGCCTTGAAAATGTCTCTACAAGCTTCATTAAAAGTAGTGCTGCAAAACATCCATTCTGGGGGAAAAAATGCACTATTTTGGTTCAGTATTGAACCAATTAATTGAAGATTTGATTCTGTAAGTTTTTATTTTATGCAAGTGACATTTTGGATTTTGTTGTTGTTGTTGTGCTTTTGGGCATTAGACACATCACCTGTAACCTTAATGCACTCGTGTTCACTGCAAAAGTGGAAGTGTTTTGGCTTCCTAACCTTTCCTTTATTTGCAATGTACAGAGATGTTATGTACATAAAATGTACTGATTTGTTTTGTACCTAAAATTTATGGAGGGAAAATGTGGATTGGGAAAAGGAAAAGGAATGTCTCCTACATTTGGGCTGATGCAGCTGCACTGAGCTCCCCAGGCAGGACTTTTTCAGCCCTGGAAGGTTTGGGTGCTTTTGGCTTTAGGGACTTGTGTATCTTGTGAAATTCTGGAGCATCTGGCATTACTGTCATCTGAAGAAATCACAAATTGATCACTTTTTAAAAGAACTTGAGCTTCAAATGTCAACCTGATTGCCCTTAAAATGAAGGATGAACCTTATTGTTTGAGTTTCATACAAAGACTGAATACAGCCCTGTGTGTTGTGCTGTCTTGGCTGTTGGTCATTAACTCGCAGACCCCTCACATGGCAGTGGTGCTCCAAGAACTTCCAGCCTCTGCTGTGTTCTCAGCTCCATTTTGGCTTTTTATCAGGTGCCTGTATGAATAGGCACAACAGCTACCTGGTCCCAAAATCTGTTCTCTTCATTTTGCACAGATTATTGATTTGCCATTTTGCCATTGATTATTGATTGATTGATTGATGTTGTACTAGTGCAGGCTGCACTTGTATTTCATATTGAAATACTGAGTATTTGCATATTGAAATAATTGAAATATTCCATATTTCATTTCTGCATCCTGTTTCAGGAAAGGAGGTTTCTGATATAGAAACAAGTGCAAAAATCTGATCTAAAGCCTGGAATTGAGGTTCATTTTCATTTTGCCTTGATCCTGCTGGGTTTGTATCAGTACAGGGCTCTGACCAGCAAATGTGATTGTAAAGAGATTTCTCTCCAGCTCTGTTGCTGTTCCTTAACAGTCCTCTTGGATACCCATCCTAGAAGATATCATGGAGAAATTATCAAGTAGCGTTTTCAGGTGAGAGATGTGGAGTTTTTTGTGGGTTTTTTAATTCAGCATTAGCATTGGAAAACTCTTGCCAGCACTAACACTCCTAAGCAGAGCTTCAGGAGATAGGAGGACTCCCATAATAAGGTAGGAATGGAAGATCCCTTCCCTTAAAGCCAGGATAACAATGGCTGTTGAGCAGAACCCTCCCCACCACCCCTTTTTTTCCCCCTGCAAGAAGGGTGTCTTTTAATTGACTCGTGGCTGCTGTTAGCTTTGGGGCTTTTCCCTTCTTCTGTGCTTTGGAGCAAAGCCATAAAACTGTTACTTTGTTGGAGGAGGGAGGTTGACACGGTGGAAGTAAAATCTGTCCTGTGACATTTCTGTTGTTCTGAGTGTGCTCACCAGCACTTTTTACTGTTTCCTTTTAGGCCTCAGCTGGATGAACCGATCCCATTGTACGAAGCCAAAGTTTCTATGGAAATAGTTCAGAAGAATCAAGCAAGAAAGAGACAAGTCATCCAGTTCTGACACACAACTTCTGATTTCTCAGCCTGGGGAAGATAAAGAAATGTAATGTATTTGTGGAGTAAATCAGCGTACACTTGCAGGCAGTTCTGTAAACAGAATTTAAACATCCTTTGTACCTCAGCACAAATGGTCTCTGAAGCTTCCATGACTTCAGGGTTTTTTTAATTCCCTTGAGCAGAATGTTCCCATCAGCAGCTTCTAAAGAAGGAGCCTTGAAATAAAAATCTTGTCTGCCCTGCCCCAGTTACAAATGTCAGAAACATCTACAGGCAAACTCAGTCGCTGTTGGTTTACCCTAAGAAATTAAAGAGGGAAAAAAAGATGGGTTTATTAGTCTTTTTTTCTCCAACCCCTGCCAGTAGTTACCTTTATAGTTACCTTTTGCTTTTGAGTGCACTGAGACCAAATGCTACACTTAAAGACCTTAATCCACATTTTAAATGGTTATTCAAGCAAAGGACAGGCAAAACTATCCAGGCTGGCAAGGATGCCAGAAGGGAAGGATGTGGTAATGACAGCAGGAGTTTCCTCCAGCTCTTTGCCTTCCTTTCAGCACTAAGGCAGTAAACCTGGTAAATCCAGAGTCCCCAGGCTGGTGGAATTGTGTGAGTCAGATGTTTGAGGCACTTAATGTAGCTTGTTACCTTTGATATCTCCCTGTGCTGTGCACTTTCACTTCCCTTCTTTTAACCTCAGCACAGCCCAGGTCTGTCTCTCCAGCATTATCCATGATTGTGGCCTGTCTGCAAGTCAGCAGTGGGGAATGAACTGCATTTTTCTTTCCTCAAAGCACGTGCCTTCCTACATGCTCTGAGAGCGAAAATACTTTTTTATCTTTCAGCTACGTTGCTCATTTTCACCGTGGATGGCTCAAACCATGGACATGGGCACGTCAAAGCAGTGTCGGGAGTGGGAAAATTTGAGACAAAATAGATTATCCAGAACCACACTTGATCTGTCTCCTCTCACTCACCAGACCTGGAGGAGGTGCTGGATAAATGATGCAGGGCAAGCTGATGAAATCAGGAGTGACTCTGGTTTTATCCTTGCGTGCTGCAGTGCAGCCTCGGAAAGGAGAGGTGCTTTGTGCCCGTGTGCACACACGGTCCGGAGCGCGTGAATCGGCCGGGAGCCCCGCACGGGTTCGGAAGCCTTGTACCCAGCTGTGGAGTTTTTCCCTGATGTTGCTCAGTTTTGCTTCAATGTTTCCAAAGTAAAGCAGATGAAACAAGAAATTAACAAGTTTAAAAACCAAGGACAGCAAGTGACAAACCTGCAGGTGAAAGATTTTTTAGTAGTATCATTTTTCTTTTATTCTATCTTTTGCCAGTAGAGATGCTGTTCCTAACTACCTCTTCATGACTTTTCAGCCACATGTATTTCTAATTATACCTTTCTAGTATATGTTATGCCGTTTAAGACCAGTGTACAACAGAACAGTGCAATCAAATGTGGTTTCCTATCCCAAGTAGATTTAAAAACTCGGTTTTTTTATCCCAAACAGACTAAACCCTGTGGGTTTAGTGTCACATCTCACACAACTGGGCCCGTGTGGCGATGCTGCCGCAGCCGAGCCCAGCCCTTGGGGCCGCTGTCCGTGTGCATTTGGAAGCGCACGGACACAATTCCCAGCCCCGTCCGGCTTTGTGCTTCATGTTCCTGTTGCCTGTGCGGGCGGAGCGGGGCCGGCGGGAGCCGCGCTCCCCTCAGAGCCCCTGAGGGCGGCAGCAATGGCGGCGCCGCTCCCTCAGCACCGCCCCGGGGCGGAGCGGGCGCGTTTTGGCGCCAAGGCGAGCCCGCAGCTCTGTCCCGGCTCTGCTCGGCCATGGCCGCCCCCGCCGAGCCCGGGCCCGAGCCCGGCTTCAAGAAGCTGCCGGCGCTGCTGCGGCTGAAGCGCAAACGCCCCGGGCGGAGGAGCGACCCCGCCGCCACCGTCGAAGCCGCCGCTGCCCCGGCCCCGCGGGGCCCCTCTGCGGCCGCCCGCCGCCGCAACCCCTTCTCCAGCCTGGACAACGCTCCGCAGCGGGCGGCGGCCGCCCCTCAGTCTCCGGCAGCGGCCCCGGCGGGCGGGGATCCATCGGCAGCGCCCTTCTGGCAGGTGGGACCGAGCCCCGGCACCGGGGTCCTCAGCTCTCAGCCCTCAGTCATCACCCTAAGCCCTCAGCCACCACATTCAGCCCTCAGACGTCGCCGTCACCCTCAGCTCTCAGCCCTCAGACATCGCCCGAAGCCCCTTGGAAACCCAGCCCGGGGGTCGCCCCCGCCTCCTCCAAGGCCCTGCTGGGCTCGAGCTGCTGCTCAGCGCTGGGTGCGGACCTTGTGCTCGCCTGAGCGGGGTTTGTTTGCAGCCCGGGCTGCTGAGGATCGCTCGTGAAATGTCACTGCAAGGGTAGTTTTTTAAATGATCAGCCCTGTGCTTCCTTTGTGCTGTGCCTTATGCTGCTCTTTAATTCAGTTTTTAGAGCCGGCCTGTGAAGAGAAGCCCTCCAGGAGAGTGGAGCCTGCTGAAAGTTCCGACACACTCGCCCTAAGCAAGGTATGAGACAGCACATACTGCTGAAAAGATTTCAGCTGTTCTCAGGGCACAGAGAAAGCTGAAACTGTTTAACTTGGTATTTGGTGGGCCATCTCTGTATAAAAGAATGTACTAAAACGTCAGTATTCAAGGAAATTTCTTACACTGATGTTTCCTGTGCTGGTGACAGCCTTTTAAACCCAGCCTTCTGCCTGACCTCACTGCTATTGTAGTTCTGTGGACAGAGGTTATTGTATTTAAGTTTTATTAACATGTTGACTATGATTTTACTGTTTCTTAGTTTTATATGTAGTTAAGATGAGGATGTTCTTCACCTGATAGACCTCCTGAAGTCTGTTTTTAAGCTACAGAAATGGAGCACTTCATCAGGCACGTAAGAAAGAGAGAATTCCTGAAAACCAGCCCTTGAAATTGAAACAGAGTTTCAATAGACATTGTCTAATGTTGTTCTAGGTACAGAAACTTAAGTTCAAACTAAATTAGAAGGATAGAAAAAAGAGAACAAACTGTCCTGGAGGTGCCCAGGGCTTTTTTCAGCATATTACGTTACAGTCACCAGGAGAGGGTGAAATGAAATAACCATTTTGGCATGGAAATTCTTGTCTTCATAAACATCAGGCTTAGGGCTTTTTTGTTTTAATCATCTATCCTTTTATTTGTTCCTAGTTTGTATTGTTGGAAGGACTAGTAAGTGAAAACCCTCTCATGTGGTTTTATAGGCAATAGAATGGAATATTTCTATTAGAATGTGGTACTGAGTGAAATAATCAAAATAATAAACTGTGCCTGTGGTTCAGCCTGTGAACAGGTTTAATTTTCTGCGAGTTAACTGATGCTATTTCTGTTTGGCCAGGACCTTCATTCACCTCTTGCTGTACCCAAAGTTCCCTCCTCGCCAAGGCAGGAATTCCCTGCAGACTGGAGTATTAAAACACGGGTTCTCTTCATGTCCTCCCAACCCTTCACCTGGGCAGAACATCTGAAAGCGCAGGAGGAGGCGCAGGGATTTGCTCAGCACTGCAGAGCTACAGAAACCACCTTGCCCCAGAGCGTGCAGGTGAGAGCTGGGCGGGTGGCTGGAGCCACAGCTTTGTTTCTGGCAGCTCTGCTGTCCCCCTCAGACACTCTTGGATCCCCAGGAGCCCCAGCTGTGCACGGAGCTGCGCTGTGCCTTCCAGCAGAGCCTCGTGTACTGGCTGCACCCCTCGCTGCCCTGGCTGCCGCTGTTCCCCCGCATCGGGGCAGACAGGAAAATCGCCGGGAAGGCCTGTCCTTGGGCACAGGACGAGGCCCTGCAGCAAGTGCTCATGAGTGACTGGTAAGTGCAATCCAGCTACTGATGGATTGGGTGAGAGTAAGACGAGGAGATTTTAATTAATCACAGAATCACAGGGTGGTTTGGGTTGGAAGGAACCTTAAAGATCATCGCATTCCAACCCCTGCCATGGCAGGGACACCTTCTGCTATCCCGGGGTGCTCCAAGCCCCAGTGTCCAACCTGGCCTTGGGCACTGCCAGGGATCCAGGGGCAGCCCCAGCTGCTCTGGGCACCCTGTGCCAGGGCCTGCCCACCCTGCCAGGGAACAATTCCTGCCCAATCTCCCATCCAGCCCTGCCCTCTGGCACTGGGAAGCCATTCCCTGGCTCCTGGCCCTCCAGCCCTTGTCCGAGTTCCCTGTCCAATACATCAGTAGGAGAGAATTGCCTGCTGTGACAGCGCTGTTTATTCCCATTGCCAGGTCTGTGAGCTTCACCTCTCTGTACAACCTGCTCAGGGCCAGGCTGTGTCCCTATTTCTACGTGTGCTCGCCGCAGTTCTCGGTGCTGTTCCGCGCCGCGGGGCTGGCGGGCAGCAGCGTCCCCACGGCCGCCATCGCCCCCACCACGCGCGGCCTCAGGGAGGCCATGAGGAGCGAGGGTAAGAGCAGCTGGGGCTGCGGCACCGATACAGGGGCTGGGACAGAACCTTCACTGCTCCCTTTCCTCTGCCCCAGGCATAGAGTTCTCCTTACCTTTGCTCGAGGAAAGTAGAACCAGGAAACAGAAAAACTCTGAGGAGAGTTTGGGAACAGAAACCGCTGATGGCCTCGGAGGGGGCAGCGGTGTGGAGGATGCAGGGTAAGTGACAATCTTGTGCAGTGCTGGAATTCAAGGGCATCTCCAGGCTCCTGCACAGTCCATTTGGAAAACCTTCCTCAGAGGCGCTGCCCTCCTAACACTGATCCTGTGTCTCCAGTGAACCAGCTCCCAGTGATGATGATGATGATGGAAGTTTCTCTTGGCTTGAGGAGATGGGAGTCCAAGACGAGGTGAAGAAACCAGATACTATTTCTATCCAACTGTATCCTTCCTTTGATCTTCCAGATGTGTGACAGTGGGAAGCCCTGCAGCTGTTACAGTGCTGTGGTACGCATTTAAGTTCTCTAGAAGTTTTTGAGAACTGTTTTCCAAATATGAATCCTCACATTCCTACATGTTATGAGGTACTGCACATTTTTTTTAGTAACTCTGCAGGTTATTTCTGGGAATTGAAGCCAGGATTAAGATGCTGCTTAATATTTGAAGAACAGATCTGGATGAGTGCAAAGCTTGGTGGGGTTTGGTTTTGGGGTTTTTGGTCAGACGGGGCGTGGGGGGTTCACTGCTCCAGCTTTTTGGCACATGGATGCTTTCCACTGGCCCGTGGTTTTCCCTCGACTCTGCTCCCAAGTCGCAAGGAGAAGCACGAGGTGCAGGTGGATCACAGACCCGAGTCGCTGGTGCTGGTGAGAGGCAGCAACACCTTCACGCTGCTGAACTTCCTGATCAGCTGCCGCAGCCTGGTGGCCGTGGCAGGGCCGCAGGCGGGGCTGCCCCCGACGCTGCTGTCCCCGGTGGCCTTCCGGGGCGGGACCATGCAGACGCTGAAGGTAAGGGACACATCTGGCTCTGGGAAGGGGAAGGAAGTGGTTTCCTCACCCAGGGGATCAGACCCTGGCTTGGTGGCATTTCCCTCAGGCACCACAGCGGAATTTTTGTGGCTAAAGCCTGAGTCAGCATTTTGTCTGCAGCACAGCCTGTTCCTAAATCCTTACAACACATCCCCGTGCTAAACTGACATCCCAGCTGACATTCCCTTTCCTCACCTCCCGAGAGAGAGGAGGCTGGGCAGAACTGCCCAGAGGGAAAATGGTTGTTAAGGTTCTCCCCAGATCTTGTGGGGTCTCAGACTATCCAAGCCCCTTGCACCAAGGAGCCCCTGAGCCACAGCTCACCAGCTGTTCCTGCAAGGAATGGTTTGGATTGGGAGGGACCTTAAGGATCATCCCAGTCCCACCCCCTGCCATGGACAGGAGCACTTTCCACTGTCCCAGGTTGTTCCAAGCCTCATCCAGCCTGGGCTTGGGCACTGCCAGGGATTCAGGGGCAGCCCCAGCTGCTCTGAGCACCCTGTGCCAGGGCCTGCCCACCCTCCCAGCCAAGAATTCCTTCCCTATATCTAACCCAAATTTCTTCCCAGTAGGAACAGGATGAGCTACTTGTTTCACCAGAGAAGTTCATCCTGTTCTTTTGCACTTCCCTGCACCATCCCTGCAGCATTCCTGCAGTCCAGGGGGTACATTTTAGGAGTTGTTACAAGGACGGTAAAACCTCATGCATTGCACAGTTGACAATATCGAGAAGTGTTTCTATTTTCAGTGGGCCTGTGGCACTGCAGTGTCTCAGCTGGTGAGAACTCGTCCTTGCTGTGGTGAGTTCAGCACTAATCGCTGTTCTGCCCTCAGGCTCGGAGCATCAGCGGCCGTGCCCGGGTGCAGGGGGGCTTTGAGGACGTGTTCAGCCTGGAGGTGCTGGGGCCCATCCTGCCGCACGCCCTGCACGCCCTGACGCTGCTGCTGGGCCCGGCGCAGCGCGGGGCCTTCCGCGCCCTGCTCAGCCCCCACGAGCCCAGCGCCGCCTTCAACACCCGCGCGGCCCCGCCCCAGGTGAGGACACACCCGCGGCCCCGCCCGGGAGGGAGCGGGGAGCGCAAACCGGGGCGTTCCCTTCGCGCAGGGCTTGGCACCTGAATGCCCGGGATCACCACCTGCAGCCCCTGGGGCTTGTCCTTCCTCAGCAGCGGGGTAATGGGAAACGGGGAGCTGCCCAGCGGCATCCCAGTGACTGCTGGAACTACAGGCACCCTACAGAAACACTCATTCCGTGTGTGTCCCCTTCACAGGAAGCTGTGCACCAGGATCTCCCTGCCTGCGGGCTGCATCCCAAGACTTTGGAGCAGCTGAGCCAGTGTCCAACTCTGGGAAAATCATCCATCCGCTTGCTGGAAATGAAGGATTATGCCTACACCTGGAAGGCCTAGGAATGCTGGTCCATGGAGCACGATGGTCCCCCCTGGGTGCAGGTGCTGAGCTCCGGGCAGAGCGGGAGGGACACGAGGGATTCACATGTCCCAGGGAACTGCTGCACATGAACACTTCCAAGGGCTTTGAAGGAAAGGAGGGGAAAGGCCTTGGACATCTCCTTTTTTATTGAAGAAAGTATTTTTTAAATAAAACTTGGTTTTATTGGTCTGGTTTCCCCCTGGCAGGTCGGTGTTCCCCGTGCACACACACACACCTTCTGTTCCAAGGATGGAATTTCTGCTCCTGCTTCGGGCAGGAACTCATAACCCGTTTGGAACTAGAACCTTCCCCAGGGCAGGGGATGGGAGCAGATGAGCTTTAACAAAAGGAACAAAACAAGTGCAGGGGGTTGTACATTCCCAAATTTGATTGTGTCCAGCTGTGAATCTGGAGCTGCCGTGGAGAGCATGGATTGAAGAGAACCCTGAGCAACTCTGAGGTTTGAGCTCTGCCAAGCCACTGAGTGTGGTCAGGAGCTGCTCCCGCCCCCGGGGTGGAGGCACACACTCCCCCAGCACTCCCAGAGTGCATCCTCCCACATTTCCCGGGGATTTCACACCTCCCAAGCACTTCACAGGGCAAGGACAAGCTCCTCACGTTTAGTCAGAGACCGAAGGCGAGATGCCAAAGGGAAAGAAGTTTAATTCAAGACAACGTCCATGAAATGAAGATCAACTGAAGCATTCCCAGAGCGCCTGGACAGACTTGGAGGGGCTTTTCTGTCTCCAACCCCAATTGCTGCCCAGGAGACACCAACCTTTGTCTCTGCAGAGCAGTGAGACTCTGTGTTCCGTGACACTGATGGGATACACACGGCTTCAGGTACCAGGAATTCCTCAGGCCAAAGGTCCCTCAGGTGAGGCCCGAGCAGCCTCGCCGCGTTTGCTCCTGCCCCAGACCCAGCTCAGGTTCACACCTCAAAGACCTGTCTGGGACACGCACCTGAACGACCCCAGTGCAGAAATCCTGGCAGCTGCTCCCAACTGGGGTCCGTTGGGGAGCGTGCGCTGCCCTTTGCAACCCCACGGGCACGCAGATAAAGAATAATGCTTCTTAAATAAAAAATAAAATAAAAAGCAGGAAAAGCTTTCTACATCCTCTCCGCTGTCCAACTGCCCAAACTCTGATCAGGCTCCTTCAGGGGAGACAATCCTTATGGAAACATTTCATCCTAAGGAGTTATTTTGTAGAAGTTCAAAGCAAGCAAAAATAACCAGCCCTGCTCCTGCCATCCCAACGGCTGTTGAGAATCCTCACAAAGCCACTCCTAGACTGTGTGTGTTTCTTGCAGAAGGCATTTTGGCATATTTGAATTCCTGCTTCCTGGCTTGGCATCCATTGGAATTACCGTTTACTGACCAGGGGTGAAGATTATGAACTTGTGCTGCTTTATTGACCAAGTTGGGTACAACAATTGAAGCGTCATTCTACCCCCTCCCTCCCCCCAAATCCAGTTGTAGATCTGTTAAGAGTTTAAAATTCACATGAACCACAAATCCGTACAATCAGCATCAGGCAGTGGATTCACTGGTTGGGAAGAGCAGCCCCAGGCCCCCTCCTGGGGACATGCAGGAGGCTGTGCCGGGTCACGTTCGAATCTCCGCGTCCCTCTGGAAGCGCCCGCGGGCTCGTCCGGCCGTCCTGGGCACAGGTGGCACCGAGGGGCAGAGCCCGGGTACGGCCCTGGGTGTCCCCGGACCCGCCCAGCAGCACCTCCCGCGCCCAGGGAATTCTGCAGCCACTACAAAACTGTGTCAAAGGGTCAACGTTCTGCTGGGAGAGGAACTGCAGGAGCTTCAGCCAAGGATCTGGATTTCTGATGCCTCCAGAGTCTGTCATCTGATTTAGTCATTTAAGAAATAATTACATCACTAATGTAAACAATATAAACATACCAAAAACTAAGTATGATTTAAATACATTTGGATGGTACAAAAGAAAAACCTGTGGGTGTCTGTACAGTTTTTACAAGGTGGGAATCGCTGATGTATTTACAACATGAGAGGGGCAAATACCATTTCTTGTGCAGAGTAAAATGCTCGGAACCAGTGTCCCAGTAAAGCCAAGCTTAGCGGTGTGAGGCACTCCTGAACATGGTGGTATTGACCATGCTTTCCTTTGGTACGAGTCCCATGGCCTGCAGCGCCGCCGTGGCCGCCGTGGCTTTCGCGTGCTTCTTGTTAAGGCTGGCAAAGGTGGGCCTGTACTCGTTGCCATTGACTCTCACCTGGCACAGGGGAACCAGGGGTTAGCGAGGGGGGCATGGCTACTTCAGGCACACTCTGGGCAATTCCCCTTCAGGGACACACAATCCATGGCTGGCTCTCAGCACGGCCATTTCAGGGGATCCCACCATGGTTTGGGTTGGAGAGACCCTAAAGCCCATCCCATCCCACCCCTGCCATGGCAGGGACACCTCCCACTGTCCCAGGCTGCTCCCAGCCCCAATGTCCAGCCTGGCCTTGGGCACTGCCAGGGATCCAGGGGCAGCCCCAGCTGCTCTGGGCACCCTGTGCCAGGGCCTGCCCACCCTCCCAGGGAACAATTCCTGCCCAATCTCCCATCCAGCCCTGCCCTCTGGCACTGGGAAGCCATTCCCTGCCTCCTGGCCCTCCATGCCTTGTCCCCAGTCCCTCTGCAGCTCTCCTGGAGCCCCTTCAGGCCCTGCAAGGGGCTCTGAGCTCTCCCTGGATCCTTCTCCTCTCCAGGTGAGCACTCCCAGCTCTCCCAGCCTGGCTCCAGAGCAGAGGGGCTCCAACCCTGGGGTCAACTCTCCCCGGTTCCCAGATTAAAGTGCTCCAGGGACCCGAGATGGCCGTTCCAGAAACAGGACTTGCACATTCCAGCACCGAGACGGCTCCGCCATCCTCAGCCAGCCCCGTGAGGTGTTTCTATCAAACAGAAACATGGATTTCATCCCTGGCACACAGGAAGCAGCACAGGGCAGCCCAGACCCACCTTGAAGATGAAATGTTTGCGGTGATCAGGCCCACTGTCGTCCACCAGCACGAACTCGGGGGGCGTCCACCTCCTCTTGTTGCAGATCTCCATCAGCGCAGACACCGGGTGCTTCCCTGGCACACAGACATCCCAGGGTTAATATCCAAGCAGGCCCTGGGAATTGCTCTATTCTAGACAAGAATCTCACCTGAAAGATCCTTCATCACCACGTAATGGCCGGACCTCTTCTGGGCCTTCTCTCCCACAGCAACAAGCCCTGCAAGCAACACAGTCACGCTGACATTCCTGATTCCCACCTGATTCCTGGGTCTCACCAGCAAGGCAGGAACAGGGATCAGTGGGAACACCTGGAGACTCCACCTGACTCTCAACCCTCCACCTTTTTCCCTCCATTCCACTCATCCCATTCCTCCCAAAGGCTCCAGGAAGACTCTGAACAAGCCAAGAGGAGAAAACTCTGAGCGGTCTTCCACAAACCAGAGAACACCTGGTTTTCCATGGAAACCTGGTTTTCCATGCCCTCTTTGGAGAAACAACGAACAAGAGAGAAAGTGAAGAACATTCTCTTGCTGTTTTGTGCAACCCAGAGCAAACCCCTGCCTTCAGTTTGCCTCAAACACAGGGAGCACGTGAAGTTCCCACTATCCAGCAATGTCCCTGTGTGCCCCTCCTGCCAGCAATGACACCACAACGATCCCCTGGGCTCTCTGCATTTACCAGTGCTCCAGCAGCCCAAGCTGGGGCCTCCATCCCATCTGGGAACAAAGCAGCAGAGCAAACAGCCCCAAAGGGATGCAGGGAGCACAGGCTCTCCTGGAGTCACCAGCAAACACCAAAGCTCAACGTTCTTCTCCTGAAAATCTTACAAGACTGAGAAATAAAATGAAGAATTGCCAGAAGTGGCTGAAATTCCAGTGACTGTCCTTGAGAGAAACTCAAGTTTCTCCCCAGGGATTTTGCCACTCTCAGACTTCAACCCTTCAATATTCCTTTGTTTCTTACCTCAAGTTTTCCTGCTGTGGCTTTGGTGAATAAAGACAGGGAGATACTGCAGTTGCTGCCAGTGTCTTCCTGTTCCTTCAGCTTTTTTGGGTGGCATTTGGGTTTGTTTTGCTTTACAGGAAAATCCTTCCCTCCTTACCAGATACTCATCCCAATATTCCTGCAGCTCCTAAGCAGGGACTTTCCAAGGGGCACAAAGCCATCAGACACAACCTCTGAAGGAAAGGCCGAGGGTTTTCCCCCTTACAGAATTTTAAACCCAAGCTAACCGGATTCTCATCCTTCTCATCAAAGCTCTCTCCCTGTGCCTGAGCCACTGAAACTCCATCTCCTGTCTCTGGGATCTCAACACGGAATTTCAAACAAGCTGCAGCCACCTGAGTCACTCCCTGGCACACTGCACGTGCCCGGGACCAGGAATTGTATTTTATTGGAGGAGTAAGTCAAAAAACGTATAATAAATTCCTTACAAAACAAACCTGGGTGGTGGGTTAGTAACAGCCTTCCTGCCAAACATTCCTGACTTTTCTTTAAAACTACACAGAAGTTTAAAAAAAAAAAAAAGAAGTATTTTTTAGCCATTTAATCACCCAAGAACACGGATGTCTGAAGAACTACTTGTCCTAAATACGTGATCCCTTTCCAGCTGCTTCTCTGTGAGCAGGAAACCTCTTGCCCCCCGTCTCCCTGTGCCACAGACCTGCTGGCCCAACAGCAGAGAGAATTCTGCATCCAGGCACAACCTGTGTGGCAACGATCAGGTAAAGCTGCACATGAGCGCAACTATTTCAAAAGCAGGAAATCCAAAGCAGAGCCCAGCTGCCTTAAGGTTATCCCTGCTTTCAGATAACTCTCACAGACCAGGAGGAATCCTTGGCAATCACTGTCACCAGCCACCTTTGGGGTTTCATTTCTTTCTTTACACAGAAAGGTTGTAAAGAAAAACGTGTGAGAAGTTTGGCCATTCCAAGCTCAATTCTGAGCAGTGACAAAAGCCAACACAAGCCCTGAAATCCCAGAATGGTTTGGGTGGGAAGGGGCATCAAAGCCCATCCAGTGCCACCCCTGCCATGGCAGGACACCTCCCACTGTCCCAGGCTGCTCCAAGCCCCAATGTCCAGCCTGGCCTTGCAATAAAAACTCTGAGTGTTTCCATCCTTTGATATGAGATGGGATTGAAGGTTCCCAGTGGAGAAAATATATTCAGAACAGCAGGAGTCTGACCCACAGTCAGTGTGGAGTTGTTGTTTTGTTCCATGCACAGCAGAACAATTAAATCAGAAATCCTGACTGCTGGAATTCTGCAGCTTGGAGTTAAAGCAGTCAGAACATGGAGAGGTGTTTCAGATGGGAAATTTCCACCAGCACTCAGCACACAAACCACAGTGGCCAAGCTGAAGGAGCAGCACCACTGCCTGGGATTCACTGCATGGTTCTGCTGGATCAAGTGAGCTCTCCCCTGTGGCCATGGACGGGAAACCATGGAAAACAGGTGAGGTTTCCATGTAAAGTGGAGGCTAAAGCTGCCTCTGGAACCAGCCCTGAGCATGTGCAGAGATGCCTTCAGCAGGATCCGACTGGAGATGAGCAGCAGGGAAATGAGGGACAAAACAAAGGACCAGAATCCACTGGGAAGTCCCAAATCCCTGAGTGTGAGACACTCACAAAGCTCAGCTTTGGGCTCTCAGCTCTGTCCTCACCCCAGTGTAGAACTGACCCCACTACTCCATCTTCTATCCCACCCTGTTCCTGCTCCAGCCACTTTCTCCAGACCAACCACTGTGGCTTTTCCACAAGGACAAAGCTTTGGACAAAGCCCAGGCCTTGGCAAACCTGAGGCAAAATCCCAGAATCTGTTCATGTTCCAGTGAAGCCACCCAGAAAACAACTCTGACTTCCAAGGTCCTCTGCCATCTCCAGGCAGCCACGAGAGCTGAGAAGCCACAAGACATTTTTAAGGCAGGACTCACCTTTCCGATCGGTCTTAAAATCCACCATGATGGGCTCGACGCTGCCTTCCTTGTTCTTCCCAAGCCCTTCTCCTTCTCTCCAGCCCATCTTCCTCATCAGCTGAGCTCCCATTCCTCCGGTTACAGGGGCTGCTCTTAAGAACTGATCCTATCCAGAAAAAGAGAAGTAAAACAAGGCCTAAAGTTAGTGCTGGGATTTTAAATAAGAAGTGGGAACTTCCAAAAAATGTTTCTAACAACTTTTCACAGACTCAATTAAAAAAAAAAAAAAAAATCCACCTGAGCTCTGTGGATTTTTAGCCCAAACCAGTGCGTGGAACCCGGAATTCACGCGGACACACGAGACACAAATCAATGTTTGGCAAAAAAGAACAACTTAGGAAAAGTCTAAGGTGATCCCAAAGTGGCAGTGACCCTTTGCAGACAGATGTGTTTAATCAAGCGACAACCGTCCGGTTCTAAACACTCTGCTCTGATCCCAGAGATCTCCTCAGCTCGGGAAGTGGGAACTGATCCCCGGCACAGCTGTGCCAGGGGCACCTCCTCGTCCAACAGAACACAAGCACATTTAGTCATGACATTCACAGGCTGTTTAGGCGTATTTAAATCTAAAAAAAACCCTCTCCCCACCTGATTTATTACACAGCAGTTGCATATTCAAGTTCTACTCTGAAATTCCACATGGAACAAACAGGTTTTGCTTTCCCCTCTCTTTATTTTAACGGAAAAAGGCGCTTGGCCCCCCAGTTTAGCAGCAGCAGTCGTCACATTCTTTCAAATGAGCATTAACAAAAGTTGTTAAACGGTGAAAGCTTATCAACAGAAAGTTTAAACATCTGCTTTGATGTAAAGAACTGTAAAAACTCCTTAAATGTTACGTACCTAGGCCTCGCTGGCCGCAGTGTTGTGAATAGTAGGGCTGGCACTGACCGTGGCAAGAAGGCGGCTACAAGGATTTGACCCTGAAACAAGTTTCCATATAGAGGGGTGAAAGTTCACAGGTTATTCTGTGAACTATCATCTCTCGTGCCCCCCCGCTGACCCCATAAGCAAGTCAAGCATTTCCATCACAGCAGAACCTTGCTTGCCTTCCCAGACACAAGGTTAGAGCCCGGCACGGGGCGGCCGTCGGACACTGCGCGGAGCAGAGGCGGCCCCGGAGCAGAGGCGGCCCCGCAGAGCTGGGCAGGGCTCGCTCACTGCCAAGGCACATTCACACAACACTCGGGTTTCTGCTTCCTTTGGAGCTGTGCTTGCAAGAGCAGGAGTTTCCCAGAGTTCACAGAATCATGGAATGTCGTGAGCTGGAAGGGACCCATCAGGACCACAGACTCCGACTGCTGGCCCTGCACAGACAGCCCAACAATCCCAGCCCGGGCGTCCCTGGGAGCGCTGTCCCAACGCTCCTGGAGCTCAGCACAGGCCTGGGGCTGCCACCACCACAGGACTGACGGATCCCTGGATTCCCAGGACTCCCAGGTGCCTGGTTTCCATTTGCAGGTAACAACGCCACAGGTGCTCCTCTGGCAGACCATGTGTTTGTCAGGGATTTCCAACACACGACTGTGTCCAGCCCCGGCTCTGGAGGCTGGCAGGAAGTGTGACAGGAAAGCCTTGCTGGAGGCTGTGCCAGGAATGCTCCCAATCTCTGCCTATGCCCAGGAAATCCCTGTCCGGATCCACATGGATCCACGTGGCTGGAGGAGCAGAGCTCGGGCTGCTGCAGACCCAGCCCCTGGAACACAACATCTACACCCCTCCACAGCCTTTCCCTCACTTCCCAGTCCCTCCTCCCCTCTTCTCCAGGATCATCCCATAAGAGGAGCACTCCCAGGACACGAAGGCAGGCTCTGGAGCCGGGCTGGCTCCCGCTGGGCAGGGCAGGATTTGGGATCCCCAGCTGTTCCAGCACCACGGGCGTGTGTTCAGTTCACAAAGGACACAGCGCAAGCTCCTGCTGAGGTCACTGCGGGCTCACACGGCTTTCCCAAACACCCGGACATGTCCTGACTCAGGGCTGGAGCGAGGACAGACCAGAACCAAAACAGCCTGCTCCTGGTGAAAAATCCAAGCCCTGAGCTCCTACAGAGGAATTACCAGAGCCTGAACAAACTCCACAAACTGGAAATGGAAAGTTCTAAGCTCCAGAGGGCAGTTTGTTAAAGCATCTCTTCCAGGGGTGAATTCAGGATTCTGGCGGGGTACTTCAGCAGGAATTTTGTACACGCTGCTGACTCTTCAACTTCACCAACAGAACCAGGACAACAGTGACTTCCAAATTTATTATTATTAATAATAATTTAATTCCAGAATACACAAATACTTGTGCATCCCACTAAAAGGCTAGAGGAAAGAATTCTGGTACCAGTGGGAAAGGAGCCAGGAGAAGCCCACTTGGACTCAGCTCACTGAGGAAGCGAAGGTCTGCAGCAAGGAAAAGGTTCTTTCATTTTGATTCTGGTTTGGCTTTTTTCTTTTAATAACAAAGTGAAAGTAACCTTCTAATGCCACCTGTACATTGTATTTCTTTATAATTTGATGACAGAAACTCCCCTCAGCCCATGATTTAATGAGGGGGGGTAAAACTGGTGCTGGGTTTGGAACTCACTGGAAACCACAGAAGTAACAGAAATGCTCACAAAAACAGGGAAGTGAGAGCCACAATTCTTCTAATTTTAAAAACCATCCAAGGCTGAGTCTCCCAAAACTCCTGAGCAGCTCTGGCCTTTTGCAAATACAAATTAAAGGGAACAGAACAGAAGAACCCCCAGGTTTCTGAGCATTTGGTTATTGCTGTCAGAACTAACTCATTATTTACAAAATCACTTCTCTTTCACTCACTAATCTTGAGACAGCCTGCAAGACAATCTGATACCTCTTTCCTTTTATTTTGAGCTCTAAATTCCATGAAATCCCGCTTCCATTCCACCAGCACACGGAGACACTAAAGGGCCACATTCTTGTGTCAGCACTTGCTTTAAAGAGAAGGTAAAACCCGACTCCTTCAGAGGGTTTAGAGCAGTTTTGATTAACTTTCTTCCTGATTCTTCAGGCTGACTCTTTGGAGCAACAATTTCGGAAGCAAAGACAACAAAGCCTTGGAGGCAGGGCGGGGGTGGCAGTTCAGGTACAGCACTGGGCTGCACTAAAGGCTGCTTTGAACTCCAAGGAAGTTCAAGTTCCAGGAACAAGCATCGCTTTGGAACAACTTGTGCCAGGCAGCAGAATCTCCCATGGAATCACAGCATCTCTGAGTGGGAAGGGACCCACAAGGACCATCCAAGCCCAGCTCCTGGCCCTGCACAGACACCCCAGCCATCCCAGCCTGTGCATCCCTGGGAGCGCTGTCCCAACGCTCCTGGAGCTCTGACCAAGATCTGACCCCTGTGGCACCTTGGGGGGATCCTGAGGAAGGGAATTTGGGCTGGGTGCTGAACTGAAGATGCTCTGGCCCTTTCAGCAGCAGCCACATTCCCTCCCACAGGCAGAAGGAGGAACCCCTTGCTGAAGACTCCCAGCAGATGCCTCACAAGCCCTGTGTTCCAAGCACCTGCAGGTGCTGCTCTCAGCTTTTGCACAACAGCAGGGGAAAAAGGAATGGCTGGAAAAAACAGCAGTCAGAGGACTGGGGGGAACCAGTCCAACAGAACTCACCTATTTCAGAATCATGGAATCCCAGAACGGTTTGGGTTGGGAGGGATTTTAAGGATCATCCCATCCCACCTCTGCCATGGCAGGGACACCTTCCACTGTCCCAGGGTGCTCCAAGCCCCAGTGTCCAGCCTGGCCTTGGGCACTGCCAGGGTTGCTTTGGGCACCCTGTGCCAGGGCCTGCCCACCCTCACAGGGAGGAATTCCTTCCCCATATCCAGTATCTAATGAGCACAGAGCTGTTCTGCTTTGCCAGGTGACCCTGGCTCCCAAGGAAAGCTCCCTGTTCCCAGCAGGAACACCAGGTCTGGCTGAGGGGCCTGGCTGGAAGCTCAGCAGTCCTGCAAGAGGCAGCCACAAGGCTCAGCTTTACTTCCACCCTGACAGGAGTTCTGCTCTGCTGTGCCTGGAAGAATGGAAGGGAGGCTTGCACTTTCCAGAACTTTCTGCACCCCAGCACAAGTGAGTGACCCAGCAGCTCCCCAGGGCCACCCTTGAGCACAACCCCGGGGAGCAAGTTCAGGCTCCAGAATTAAGCTGATAGATAAATCCAGAACCAAGTGGTGAGTCTGGGAAAGGGGGAGTAAATAGACCTCAACAGAATTTGCTTGGAAATACAAAAAATATTTGACCAGTTGCTCTGACATTTCTTCAGCAGCACAGTGTGTTTGGAAGGAAGAAGGGAATAAAAATAGAAGCAACCTTCAGAAAAGATGAGTCACATTTGTGAACTGATTACACTGATGGTGACAAACTGAAACAGAAGCCACTTTTCAAAAGGGAAAGGTGAGATTGCTCCTAAATGCTTTATATCTAACACCACACCACTCCTTTATGGACCCTGCTCAGGCCCCTGCACGTGAACACCATGAATTAGTCCCCAAATTAAAAACATAAACCTTATTCCTACTTGGTGTCCCCACCCCAGTGCTCCACATGAAGCACTGCAGTACCTAATTGCCAAACAGATTCCAGGCAGAGTTTGGTTTGAGTGCATATTACCTCTCCAGAGTCATTGGGAAAGGACAAAAGAAGGTCAAATCCACGAAATGCAAAGTGAAGACAGAGCTCAGCCAACAAATTCCCCAAGTCCCTTCCTCTTCCTGCCCTCCTGACTCAGCTCTCCTGTTCCACCTCCCTGCTGCTGTGGTGATCTCTGTCACACCCAGTGTCTGTGCTTGCTCGAATTCTTTATTTCCTCAGAGCCAAATGAAGTGGCTGCCACGGGCTCAGTCTCTGCTGGATGGTCACAGCTCCTCTCATGGCAAATTCCCAAGGGAAATGCCTTCAGCAAACAGCCTCAGCCAGAAACGTGCATTAATTCACAGACACAACATCCCCCAAGGAACTCCACAGCGCTACTTGCAGATAAAAATCACAGAAACACAGAATACCCTGAGTTGGAAGTGACCCACAGGGATCAAAGTCCAACTCCTGGCCCGAGTGAAAAATACAAGGTTATTTTAATGTTAAGATGCAATTTTTAGGCCAAAAAGGGAGGAGCACAAGCCTGACGCCTCAGTGCTACACTCAGTAACTGACGATTGTTACACAACTTCAGGTGCCCAAATAACACACAACCAGTACTTTGCATTTCATGGGTGGTTTGCATTCCTGTCCCTGAGAAAGATAACATGGATTCAGAACCACATCCCTACTTCTTCCTGTGAAATCCTCCTGTAGCCACAGGAGGACTCCACATGAAGGTGGCTGAGGCTTTCCCAGGCCCTGGCACTCCTGAAGCCCCAGGGCACTCCTGAGCAGCTCTGGGCCCTCTGGGCTGTCACGGAGGGGGAGCCTGGCAGAGCAGGAGAGCAGCTGAGGAATGCCAGAGCAGGAGGAGGACTTTGTCCTCGCCTCCCTCACCCACCAACTCCTCCTGTTCCCCACAGGAGCCTCCTCTGTGCCCAACCCCAGAGCCTGCACTGCAACCACAGCACGTTCCCAGCCCTGGGAAGGGCAGGAGAGCTGCTGCTGGCTCACTGATGCCCAGATCCAACAAAATGTTCCAGCATTGCTCTGCTCCTCACAGCAGTTGTGTCCACAAGCACAGACCACACTCTTCTCCCATTTTCTCCCTATGGAGCATTTTGCTGGGTTTGTGTTCAGTTTTTTGGCTGCTGTTTTGGTTTGTTTAGTTGGGTTGTTTTAAAGCAGATCCCAGAGTGAAGCTGGAAAACCAGGAAAACACACCTGGCCCTTTCCACTTCACTTCTGTGAGCAGCCCCTCCTGTCACTGCCATCACAAGAGACCCCAGGGAGGAGGTCTGGGAAAGAGCTGCTCCCTTTTCACGGCCTTGGGAACCCACTGCAGGTGCTGCAGACAGGGAGAACCCTCCCCTCACAGCCCTGCTGATCTCCTTTCCAAGCCTCCCAGTGGAAAAGCTCCTTCCTCACCAACACATCCCTGTGCTTTGCAGTTCTAAATTCCTCTGCCAAGGACAAGGATTGTCTTCACCAAAGGCAGCGTTTTGTTACAATCTCAGTTGTTCATAATTGTTAAAATCTGATTTTATCATGCACATTCTGCATCAATACTGACAAGATCCCAAAAGATTCCCATCTGGCCAGTGACTCAAATCTGTGTTCCCTGGCTCTCTGCACTGCTTGGTATGAAGTGGAAAAACAAGGTAGTGAAACCTGGCAAAAATTTAGGATATTATAATTCCAGACTTTTGTGTTCAGCTGACACCAATTTTTATAGAGAATTCCACCTAAGCCTCAAATCTGACCTCCCAGTTGGGAGAGTGTCCTAACCCAACCAGATACAGATTCAGTTGCATCACCTGCAAGGCTGACCAGCTTAACTCATTATTCCTTGTGCCTGGAAGGTGGATGTTGCTTGAACTCCTCAGTTCTACTTCCTGACAGAGCACCAGAACAGTGTTCACTGGCAAAGATGCAGCTTGAGTATAATGTATAAACCACAGGGATGGAGGACGCACCACACCCCAAATCAGCCACTGATAACCCACAGCAAGAGGGAACTACGGCACTATATATAAATAATAGCAGGGTGATAGTGACTTATTAACTGCAACTCCTCCTTTAACCCTCCACACCTCTGGCTCCCAGAAAACCCTGGTGATCCAGAGAGAGGCAAAGGAGCAACCAGAGAGAACCAAGGCAAACACAAGGGCAGTTTGGGACTTGGTTCGCTGAAGCTGATGCCAAAAAATGCTGACTTCAACAGCAGTGGGATCAAAGCTTGCCTGATGTGTCCCGGTGCCAGTGAGGCAGTGAAGGATCTGCCACTGCCAGCACAGCAGCACCAGCCATGTCCTGTCAGTGGCAGGCTGTGCCTCGCCGGGCACACCTCGCTGGGCACCGTCACAGCCTCGGTGACACCGAGGGCTTCGACCCAGCACAGACAGGGACTGAGCCCAGCCTGCTGCACTGGGCACATGCTCTGCCACAGGGTAAGGCACTTGTTCAGCATTTTGCAATCCTTGACTGCTCTGTGAAGTGTGGTGCTGAGACAGGAGTGTCTGTGTCACTTCTACCTTTCGGATCCACGCCTGGGGCCCGCTGTTGGTGAGCTCGTCCGAGGACAGGATCTGCGCTCCGGTGCTCCCCGTGAACTGCCCTGGGATGGAGTTGGACTGAGCCCAGGCGTCGATCTGCAACAGCAAAACCCAGTGTAAGACCAACACAAGCATCTCCACACTTTCCTTTGCAAATTCTCTGTCGTCTCTCAGTAATTTTCACATCATGTTGTTGATATTTGGTGTGTTCACTGACACTCAGATGAAAGCAGGTGCTCCCAAAATCTGAGCATCTAAATGGTCACCCTGAAGCCTGAGCTCCAACTCCAGCGAGTTCATGGTTTCCTCATCCCCAAAACTGTTGAATCCATTGTTTTGGAAAGAATTATCTACATCTGTGCTGCTGAACTACAGTACAACTTCAAGAAAAATTAATTTGGAATTATGTTTTGGAGTGACTTGGGCAAAAACATGGAATACATGAAGAAGCTCAGGAAAACTCAGAGTTAGGAAGTGCAAAACCAAGGCAGAACTTCGAAACACGGACCCATAACTGGGTTTCCAAACTTCAACAGGTGAGAAAAACCAGCTGCCATGAAAGGAAAACACTGATTTTCTTTGAGTCCCCCAAAATGCTGCTGAAAGCCCCCCTCACCTGCTCCTGTGCCCGGTTCAACATGCACATGGCCTCCAGGTCAAAGGAGTTCTCATTGAGCCTTTTCTGGGCCACTGCTCTGTCGTTCATGGCTGTGGTTATGTCCACGCACTAGGAGGAAAAAGAGCACTTGTGAAAACACAGCAGAGCACAACAATGTCCACTTGAGCTGGAAAAAGCTGCAGGAGAATCAACGCTACCAACTGGGGTTACACAGTGAATAGTTGGTTTGGCAAAGAAATAGGCAATGTGATGAAAATCCTGGGACTACTTAAATCCACACAAGATGGGCCTTCCTGAACAAAGACAAATCTGAATTTAAACTATGACGCCCTGGTAATTTAAAATCATCTGTACACCCAAAACATCCAATCATTAGTCTTCTAAGAACTATTTGTCACAAAAAATTCTGGTGTGCAATAAACAGAGAAGCATTTTACTGTTCAAGGAGATCTTCTTAACCAACAGAATTAGATGCAATTTAACTAAAAATTCATGCAGAGTTGTTCACATCAGCACTCTGCTATTAAGTCACACCAAAACTTGTCTGCACAAAAATAATTCCAGCATGAATCAGATGCATTCCACAATCTTGACTTCAGTGTTTCAAATTTCCATCTTCAGACTCAACCAGGAGGGAAGGGAGCTGGGAAGGGGCTGGAGCCCCAGGAGCGGCTGAGGGAGCTGGGAAAGGGGCTCAGGCTGGAGCAGAGGAGGCTCAGGGGGGACCTTGTGGCTCTGCACAAGTCCCTGACAGGAGGGGGCAGCCGGGGGGGTCGGGCTCTGCTGCCAGGGAACAGGGACAGGAGGAGAGGGAACGGCCTCAGGCTGGGCCAGGGCAGGCTCAGGGTGGACAGCAGCAGGAATTTCCCCATGGAAAGGGAGCTCAGGCCTTGGGAAGAGCTGCCCAGGGAGGTTTGGAGTGCCCATCCCTGGAGGTGTCCCAGGAAGGGCTGGAGGTGGCACTCAGTGCTCTGGGCTGGGGACAAGGTGGGCATGGGGCACAGCTGGGCCTGGCTGGGCTGGGAGGGCTTTTCCAGCCTCAGGGATTCTGTAAAACCAGGCTGTGAGCTCACAGAATCCACTGCTTTGGAAAGAATTATCTACATCTGTGCTGCTGAACCACAACAAAATATAAAGAAAAATAAATCTGAAACGATGTTGCAGAGTGACTTGGTGAAAACATGGAATTCACGAAGGAGCTCCCTGCAAACCTTCACTCTGGGCAAAGCCATCGGGACAGAAATCCACAACATCTGGGGCTGTAAAAATATAACAAATTCTGGCTGGTGTGCAGCTGTTTTATAAAATCCTTGTGCCCTGCTCCTCAAAGGACATGCATTTTATGGATCATTCTCACTGGAAAGCAGAAGGGGAAGAGTGTGCAAAGACAAATGGAATTTCTGGACATGTGACAGAAGCTGGAAGGGCTGGGACTGTTTGAGGCACAGAAGAAACCCAACGATCAGAACAGCAGCTGGAACATGCACATCAAGGTGATGGGTTAATGTGAACTTCATTTTCACTTGCTTGGTAAAAGCTTTGCCTCTTTTGTTGTCACTATCTCAACCTCAGCCTCTCACCCATTTTGTACTAAAGGGCCAGCAGGAGAAACTGAAACTTCTTTAAAACTGACTCAGCTGAACAAAACAAACACTGTTAAACCACAACCCAGAGTCCCAGGAACCTGGTCAAGAATTTAGTAAATACTGAAAGGAAGAGACAGATGTGAGTATCTACAATGGCACCAAACACAGGAATTGCTTTTGTGCTCTATAAAATCTGATTTTAAGATGTGAGGTTTTTTGCTGGTACTTAGGACAAAAGGTGTTTCTGTTGGGAAGATCATTGCTGGAATATCTGGCACTGACCAAGACAGAGCTAAAATCCCACAAGCCCAGGTGCCTATGGACTGACTTCAGTGCTTCTTTCTTGTCACAAAGAACATAAAAAAGGCACAAGAAGAATTAAAATATCACCTAACAATCCCCTCACACAACAGCATGGATGTAAAAATGCCTGTTTAAAATGTACACTGGCTGAGTTTTTAAATTTCTCTCACATACTTTAAATAGTTCTTTAATTTTCTGTTTGTGAAACTGGTCCAGGAGATAAATAAAAGTTCTTCTACTCACCAAAAGTTTCAATCCAGCAATACACAAAGGCATGGAAGCAGTCCATGAAACCACAGGGGACCACTGCCATGCCAAACAGGTCTATCAGTGCTTTACCGGACTGGGGCCTAGCAACATTCCCTGCTGAGTTAACTCCCAAACACTTCTCCATTTTGGAGACCATCAGGGCTCTGTGTTATGTCAAGACACTCGATGGCAGCTTTGGATCTTGAAAAAAAAATAGATCTCTGCTTGAAGTATGAGAAGTTGTTGTTATTACTGAGTCAGGAAAACAGTTGCAAGTGAGGTGCTGTTCTCTCCCAGAGCCCTCCTGGCTGATCCCCCTTTCTCAGACTTGTCCCCACAAATCACAAATACTGAAGCAAGCAGGACGTGGCTGGCAACAAAAAGCAGGTGTTTTACACACTCTAGAGGTGCATTTACCGCACCCTCAGATCCCAACAGCATCTCTGCACGAGTCACCTGGGATAATCCAACCCTGCCACTCTACACTTCCAAATACTTCTTCCTTGGAGGTCTCTGCCTGCTACAGACATGCTGAGCCTTCAGATCACTCCAGACCTTTCCCTCCACCTCCTACTACCACACACAACTACTGTAAGGCACCAGGTTTTATTAAAACAAGCTGTCATGTATTAGCAGGGTTGTTTCAGACTAAGTCCATAACTAATATGTGAATTAAAACACAGCAATAAAACCAATTGTGTGGGGTTTGATGTCAAGACCTGCAGCAGAACTGTCACAGTATTGCAAAATCAGCAACAATGAAGGGAGGTCAATTCTAGGTGAAACTTCCTAAAGTTCCAAGCACCCCCAGCTCTCTACACCCCCAGCAAAGGAGCTGATCTGCCTCATGTTGCTCCAAGGGAGCCATTTCCACCACAGAGTCCTCCTGAACACTGGAAGAATTAAGCAGAGAAGCACTGTGTTACCTGTCAAGACTCCCTGGAGAAACAACACAGCAATCTGTACCTGCACTTCCCAAACCCCAGGGGATGGTACAGCCCGCTGGGAGCTAACGCCCCTGAAATCACCCTTAACACAAACCAAGTTAAGGTAAAGGCAAATAAAAATATTTATTTACAAAATATAAAAACAGACAACATAGTTACATTCATAAAGGTACACACAACAGGAAGGAAAGGAAGTTATGTTAAATATATTTACTGCAATGAAACTGGGAATGACATTCTGCACAAACATCTCAGTGTCTCCCTGGAGCAGGAGAGCCCAAAGTGCAGCTCCCACCTGCACTGAGGGAACAAGGAATCGGGTGCCCAACCATCAAATTCTGAGGGATTCCATGAAAATGCTATATATATAATTAATATTCTCTGTGCTTTTGGTGCTGTAAAAGACCCAGAAGAAAATTCCTTCTGTGCCTGTAGAACATCAGAAAGGTCTTGAGAAACAAAACACACCAGGTGCCGAGATGGCTTTGGCAGAAATTGATGGGAAGGCTCTGGGGTTTGGCTTTGGAAGGTGTGAGAACAAGGCTTCAGGTGCACTGAGGTAACGTCAACCCAAAAATATTAACACCTCTCTTAAATATTTAATTTACTTAATTACACCCACATCGCGCGGGGGGGCCCCCCCCCAAAATGTTCTTGGGAAGAAATTTCAAGGGGAAAAACACTCGCTTTGGTTTTTTTAGTTTATTATCCATACAGTTAGATTCTCCTTTGGAAGGCCACGTGCAAGACAGCCATGGGAGAAAATGTGACTGCAAAACTAAAAAATCAATACATCCAGAGGAAGTGAAAGTTTTAGCAACTACTTACAATTTTTAATGGATTACATTGCCATGGGATGTTCTTTTTCTAAGACTGGTGGGACAATTGTAATTAGCACTATGTACATTATTGTGCAAATCTCAAGGTATTATTAATTAACCTCTGCAGGAAACTGAACAAGGAAGTTTTTTTCATCTTCTAGCTACAGTTAAAAGTTCTGTTGAGACCAAGAAGTCACCAGTTGCCAGAAGCAAGATGGGTACAGGCTGTTTCCACCACTGCCCACATGAGCATCCCCAATTTGCAGAGCTCAGCTCCTTAACTTAGTGCATGTTAGGCACTACCTTTTAAGTGCCTTTTTGGGTTTTTTCCCAGACTGCAATTTGGTACCAGACTGCCCAGGGGATGGTTTTGGTTTTCTTATATGATATGCTTTCCTTGCCTTCCTTACCTCAATGGCTGGCTTGGGGAAAACATCATCCTTGCCGTCGTCTTTGCCGTTTTTGTCCACGGGAACCCACTCTCCATACACACTGTCTGCCTCCTTCTTCCTATGCTGAGACCCAGAGGAAACAGGGAATTCCTTGGACAGGCTGACCTGATTTTTTGGTTGGGGTGGTGGTGCTGGTTTTATGCTGGGAGTCTGAAAGAGATAAAATGAGAAAAAATTAAGACTTGAAAACACACAGGAGTCATGAGGTGGTTTTGTTGCAAACACCTGGGATTTGGTTTTCACAGAACACTCATCCTTCTTACTGCAGAGTAATAAGCCTTTATAATTAATCATTTGGCACAAGTGGCCTACAAATTGCACTGTAAGAGAAGATGAAAAATCCCTTAAACCAACCTCAGCAACCTAAAATCCCTGACCCCCCCTCTCCCAACTAACACCATCACAAGAACAATCTCCACCTGCCACACAGGTATTTTGTATGGAAAGCTCCAAGGTAAAATCCTGGGTGGCAAAACATTGCCTGTGATCAAAAGCTCCACATGAGCAGAGAGAAAGCAGCTCTCAGCATTTGGGTTTCTAATTCTGGGCTATTTTTAGCAGCAGCCTGAGCCTCTGAGCAGACAATGTCTATGGCCTTGTTGTGCCTGGTGCTGTTAATACATTAAAAACCTGCAGAAATCCCTGCCAGGTTCCCTTCCCAGCAGCACACACAGCAGGCAGCATTGGATAATATTGGATAAACCCCTAAGAATATGGATGGGACTGGTTTTAAGAGTAGGAGAGAGAAAGAACAAAACTGAAAGGGTCAAAAACCTGTCCAAGAGGCAGAGCAGCCCATAACCACTACAGAATATTCCTCCTCAGAGCCTGCAAGAATTCCAAGGTTTCTTGAGATCCACTGTAGCCTTTTCTAACAATACAATATAAAATCTAAATCCATTTCTACCTGCACCTTATGTAAATGTGCATTACTGCCTATTTTGTGTGCACCACAAGCTATACATATTTATACAAAAACAGGAATGTTATTTCTATTTTTGCTGAGCATATTAAAGCTTTTTTAGTGCTTTATATCCTGCAAAATCAGAACAGACGATCATAGGCACAATGCCACCCCCAAAAATAAAATTTAAAAAAACCCACCCACCACCCCAAAAAACCCCAAACCCCAACAAAACTCAAACAAATTCTAATCCATGCTTCAAAGCATTTGATTCCCAGATGCATTTAAAGAAACACTCACAATTTCACCAGGGTTATCAATTTAATCTTGATGGAATTGGGAGGGTTTCTTTAAATTGATAAAACTCCAAATTTCACCAAGATTATAAATCCTGATAAACTTCTGTAGAACTACTTGCATTATTTAAAAAGAACCAGGATTTAAAGCATTGGAAATTAAAGTAGCACTCACACTTAAGTTGAAGAAAATGGGTTTGGGTTCACTCAGTTTAAAAGGATGGTTATAGAAGGGACGTTCTTCCTCCTCTTCATCAGAAACATGAGGCTTGTTCACTATCACATCATCAGTGCTCTGAGCAATCTTCTTGCATTTCTGAAAAATACAACAGAGAAAAATGTCAGCTCTGAGTAAACCTGAACTTTCAATCCAAACTCACAAAGAATGTTTTTATCAAAAAAAAGTGGTTTTCTTTACTAAACCAGGAGGTGGAAAATCTTTTAGCAACAGCATCAATAGATGTACTTCGGATATTCTACACAAATTATCCAACACTACCATGGCTCTGCCAAGCACTTCTTGGTTACTGACTCAGTTCTCTGGTAGTGCAGGGACCTTGTCAGAAGTGAAGGTTCCAGAAGATCTCAGATTCTTCTGGAGTACTGTGGTGGTGGCCAGCTATGCAACAGAATTAAATGTAAAACACAGAGGTGTTATGGGGATACCACAGTCAAACTGGGAGGAGCCTCCACAGGGGGAAAAAGAAAAGAGAGGAAGAAAAGGACAAAGACAAGAAGACTTTCTTGAGAGGCCAAAATTTTATGGTTGAAATGTCTTTACTGATTTCCTACCACCTGCACTGCTTCTATGGCCAGTTTCCAGTCAAAAGAACAGAAACATCATCCAACAGATTGCCTAAGTCAGAAAGGGAAAGGAGGGGCAGGTTTGGGGCCTCCAGATCAGCACAAGCTATGCTGGATCTTGGTCAGGTTATGTGAAAAACCATCCAGGATATCAGCACAGGGCACCTGCACCAGCTCAGCTCTTATCCAGTACTCCTGCTCCTCCAGCCCAGGCACAACTGCAGATTATTTCTCAGCACTTGGACACTGCTTCATCTCAGATTATTTCTATAAACACAATTCCAGAACTGTCACACCGACAATGCAATTGAAAAAAATAAAATGAAGACACTTTTCTATTCCAGATTTTCTCCATTCTGAGGGAAGTCCAAGGCCAGGCTGGACGGGGCTTGGAGCAACCTGGGACAGTGGAAGGTGTCCCTGCACATGGAAGGGGGTGGGACAGGTTGAGCTTTCAAGTCCCTTCCAACTCAAACCTGGAATTCCGTAACTAACACCACCAGAACAAAAATCAGGAGTGAAAGCTTTGGATTTCACTGGCAGGACTGCGGGGAGAACTACCTATTTGTGCAAAATTAGAGCAGAATCAAAACTTAAAATAAGAAAAAGCAAAATAATTGGATTTCATGCATTTCCACAGAATTAAAAATACCAGCTCTGATTACTTAAAAAAAAACTGTGTTAAGAGTAAGGACTCAAAAGGGAGGTCAGGCTTTGGAAGGGGCTGCCCAGAGGGGTTTGGAGTGCCCATCCTCCAAGGAAGGGCTGGAGGTGGCACTCAGTGCTCTGGGCTGGGGACAAGGTGGGCATCGGGCACAGCTGGGCCTGGCTGGGCTGGGAGGGCTTTTCCAGCCTCAGGAATCCTGGGATTCTGCACACAAGGCAGCTCCCAGGTGACACGAGCACGCAGTGACAACCTCCCACAGTGTGGGCACTGTCAGGTCTGATGCTGCTGCTCTCCCTCACCTCAGTGAGCTCCTTCAAGGTGTCCCTTGAAGACTTCTGGTTGGCTTTGTCATCCTTCTTCTGGGACAGCAGAGGCATCAGGCTCGGGGGTAAGGGCACGCCAGACTTCGCACACATGGCGGCTGCGTTGGCTTTGGCGATTTCAAGTAGCTGGGCCTTGTCTAAAAAGATTCATTTTTTAAAAGGAAAGTTATTATTTTTATATTCTTGTTTTAAAAATAAAGAAACATTTCTGGCAAACTAAACTAAACAAGATTCTACCTGCACTGTGCATTTTTTACGTTCTGTGAAAATAACTAAAATGGTACTGAGTGGCTCCAGACTTTAGGCCTGGTCTGTGCGGAAGGCAAATGTAGCCCAAAGCACAGCAGTCCCAATGACAGCATCCAACATCCCCCCCAACCCCTCAAGTTTGGATGTCTCTTACTTCACTGATTCATTCCAGTTTTGGCAATACTGAGTCCTTCCTACACAGCATAAAGTCCAGAGTTTCCTCATTAACTATCTCTGAAAAGCTCTGAAAGCTCTGGAGGAAATCCCATCTCCCCAGACATAGCCCAAAAGCTACTGACAACCACCAAACAGAAAAACAAGCTGAGTAAAATGTGCTCTTGCTTAAAATACAGTCAGATGCAAAACTCACTAAAACAGATTTTGCTTTAATAAGGAGAAAAGGACAGCCTTAACATAGAAATAGGAAATGAAAATTAATTAAGCCTTCTGCCAGTTTGCAAATAACTCCCTAACTGGAAGGCTTCCATGGTAACTCTGAGGCAGGACTGCAAGGTTCAGAACCTTAAGTCTACCACAGGTTTCCTCACACACTGTGCAAAAAGCTCAGCTCCCAAGTCAAACCTTCTTTCCCAAGGAAACAATACAGCCTCTCTTCCTCCAAGCACAGAGAAAAGATGCAGCTCATAAGATTTTATTTTCTGATCTGTTGAGTCTGGGACTGTTTTCAGAAATAAGTCTCTGTTTTCTTCAAGTTCTTACCACGGGAAAGAGGCAAGACAGAGTACTGGGAACAGCTGACAACAGAGCTTGGACTCTCCAACTGGCACCTGAATGACCTTTGTTCTCAGGAGAAGTAGAAATTCTAAATTTTCTCACATACAAGTACTTGGCCTTCCCTATTACCATGCAGAGTGTTCTCAAGACTGAAACACGCTACTTTTGTACAAAAGCTCTAGAACCAAGGTAAAACTGGCTCTAAAGAGGTTTTCATTCAAGTGCTCAGCATTGACTCTGTTCCAACATAAAAGTTCCTACTGGAAGTCACTGCCTAAAACTAACGCACAGACTGACTTCCAAGAAATTCCTTATGAACGCTGCAGAGCTAAAATCAGACTACGCAAATCCACCCACGACCACCTCACCACAGAACCACTGTAAATAAAGCAGTCACTTACCCAGGTCTGTAAGACGTTTGGGTGATCTGCTGGAGAACTCCGAGGACCTGGACCTGCGCCGGTCGGGGGATCTGCTGTAGCGCCTTCTCCCCGAGGACCGCGAGCGCCGCAGTCGGATCGGGGACCTGCTGGAGCTCCGTCTCCTTCCCCTGGACCGCGACCGCCTCTGGCGAAGAGGGGTCCGACTCCTGCTCCGCAATCGGAGCGATATCCTACGGTCTCTCGAGTCGGATCTTCTCCTTCTCCTGTCAGTAGACCTTGATCTGTTTCTCTGAGACCTCTTGCGCCTGTCTCTTGACAAGGAGCGCCGCCTTCGTGATGCCGACCTTGACCTGCTCCTCCTCCTGTGCCTGGAACGCGACAACGAGCTGGACCGAGATCTTGACGCCCTTCTCCGTGTTGCTGACCTGGAGCGATTCCGTCTGGAGCGCGAGTCTGTATCGTATCTCTTGGACCTGCGCTGGGAGGACCTGGAGCGTCGGCTTCTGGACCTGCGTGATGACTCTTTGTCTGCTGTTTTCTCCACGGACTTGGACTGACTCCTCTGGCGAGCTGCGGACCTGGAGCGTCTCCGCCGGGACCTCCGCGAGGACTCCTTGTCTGCTGTTTTTTCTACAGATGTTGACTGGCTCCTCTGGCGAGCCGTGGACCTGGAGCGTCTCCGTCTGTACCTCCGCACGGATTCTTTGTCTGCTGTTTTTTCTACAGAGGTGGATCGACTCTTCTGGCGAGCAGGAGACTTCGAGTGTCTGCTTACAGATCTCTGCGGAGACTCTTTGTCAGAAGCTTTATCAACAGATTTGGATCTGGATTTTTCACGTTCGGAAGACTCAGAACGTCTGCTTTCAGGGACAAAGGAAGAGTCCTGTTCCTCTGACTGCTCAAGAGGCATGGAATCCTGCTTTTCTTCATCTGCCAAAGAGGGCTCCGCATCTTCTCCCTCCTCTTCACCACTGGAAGACTCTGACTCATGCTCATCTGATGATGTGGACTCTCTTTGTTCAGCTGTCAACGAGGGCTCTGCATCCTCTCCTTCTTCTTCACCAGTGGTAGACCTCGATTCAGCACCATCAGGGGATGCAGAACGTCTGTGTTCGGCTGTCAGAGGTTCCACATCCTCAGCTTCTTCACCAGCAGTAGACCTTGACTCTTGCTCATCTGATGAAGTGGAATCTCTTTGTTCAGCTGCAGAGGAGGGTTCCACATCCTCTGCATCTTCACCAGCAGTAGACCTTGACTCGTGTTCATCTGAAGATGTGGAGTGTCTACGCTCAGCTGTCAGAGAGAGCTCCTGGTCCTCTGCTTCCTCGCCAACGGTTGACCTTGACTCACGTCCATCAGGAGACACAGAGCGATGTTCAGCTGTCAAATCCTCTGCTTCTTCATCAGCTGTAGACCTTGATTCATGGTCATCAGAAGATGTGGAGTGTCTACGTTCAGCAGTCAAGGAGGGCTCCCCATCTTCTGCATCTTCCCCAGCAGCAGACCTTGACTCACGGTCGTCTGAGGATACGGAGTCTCTTCTTCCAGCTGGCAAGGAGCCTTCTGCGTCCTCTGCCTCTTCTCCTGTAGTTGACCTTGACTCGTGCTCATCAGAGGACTCAGAGCACCTACGTTCTGTTGTCAAAGGCTGCTCCAGATCCTCTGCTTCTTCACCAATGCTAGATCTTGACTCGTGCTCATCAGGGGAAGTGGAACGCCTCTCCAGATCATCCATTTCTTCATCTACAGTAGATTTCTGGTCATGACCCTCAGGGGACACAGATCGTCTACGTTCAGAAGTCACAGAGGACTCCAGACCCTCTTCCTCCATGGGAGACTTCAGCTCGTGACCTTCCTGATAGGAGGATGTGGAGTATCTACGCTCAGATCTCACAGAGGGCTCCAGATCCCCTGTTTCTTCACCAGGGCCCGACCTCACACTGTAGTTATCAGGAGACACCGAGCGCCCACCTTCAGGCATTGCATGATCCATTTTTTCAACAGGAATGGATTTCAAGTCATTGTCATCAGGGGACATGGAGGCTCTATCGTTCAGTGTCAAAGGTTCAAGACCGTCTACTTTTCCAGCACTGGTGAATCTCAGCTCCTGCCCATCAGGGGATGCTCCATGTTCCCTTTCAGGTGTTGGAGAATGGTCCCGCACATCTGCTTTCTGGAGAGAGGTGAAACTCACCTCCTGGCTCTCAAAAAAGAGATGGTCACGTTCAGCTGTCAAAGCAGAATCCATACCCTCTGTTTTCTCAGCGTGCGCCGATCTTGACTCATACTCTTCAGGTGACATCGCATGTTCAGATGTCAGAGAAGGTTCCTTGGCTATTACTCTTTCAGCAGGGCTGGACTGCAGCTCCTGACCTTCAGGGGTCATGGGACATTCACCTTCAGACAAGGACAACTCCTGCACCTCTGTTTTTCCAGCAACAGCAGACTGCACCTCCTGGCTATCGGTGGATACGGAACTTTCACTTTCAGAGGCTTCAGAAGGTTCCTCCAATTCTTCTTTTTCAACAGGACTGGATCTCAAATTACGCCTTTCGGGGGATGCATCATACTCGTTTTCAGACAGCAGAGAACACTCCTGCACCTCTGGTTTTTCAGTGTAAGCACAGAGCAGCTCCTGCCCCTCAGGAGATGCAGCATATTGGTTGTCTGGGACCAGCACTGGCTCCTGCTCTGCTGTGCTTTCAGCGAGGCCAGACTGCTGTACTTGGCTTTGACAGAAGATAGAATATTCACTGCCAGGTATCAGAGAAGGCTCCTGCACCTCCTTCTCAGCAGGGCTGGCCGTCACCTCCTGGCCCTCAGAAGACTCACCATATTCATTTTCAGGTAGCAGAGAACACTCCTGCACTTCTGCTTTTTCAGCCAAGAAAGATGGCAACCTGTGATCTTTAGAAGACACAGCACTGTCAGGAACCACAGCCTCCTCCTGCACCTCTGCCTTCTCAGGAGAGCTGGACCTCAACTCCTGGCCCACCCAGGACACGGCATACTCATTTTCAGACACGGGAGCAGGCTGTTGCACCTGTGTGTTTTCAGCAGAGGGTGATCGCAGCTCCTGGCTGTCAATGGACTCCAGACATCTTTCTTCAGGCATCTGATAAAGCTTCCGCAGCTCTGCTTTTTCAGCAGGGGTCGATGTCAACTCCGGGCCATCAAGCCCTATCGTGTACTCATTTTCAGACACTTGAGAAGGCTCCTCAGTTCTTTCAAAACAGGTGGATGCCAACTCATGACCATCGGAGGCAAGAGAACACCTGCTTTCCAGGTTCACCTGTATTTCTTCACTGTAGGCAGCTCTCAGCTTGTAGCCATCAGGGGATGCAAGGTGTTTCACTTCAGATGAATTCAGCACCTCTTTTTCCACAGGAACGGGTCTCAATTCGTGACTGTCGGGCAACAGCAGAATCCCACCTTCCGATGTCAGAGCAGTCACTGGGGGCTGTAGCTTTTCAGGTGTGCCCACCGATTCACAACCATCAGCAGACACGGAGAACCCACTTTCCAGTGAGAGAGCAGGCTTCTGGATCTCCACTTTTTCAACTGCAGCAGATGTCAATTTATAGCCTTCAGGAAAGATGGAACACCGGAGCTCAGATGCCACTGACAGTTCTGCACTCTCCGTTTGCTCAAAGGAATTGTACTTTGCTTTGTGGCCATCGTGGCATATGGGAATCCCACTTTTAGACATCACCAAAGATCCTGCACCATCTATTTTTCCAGTTAGGTATCTCGACTCATGCATTTCCGAAGATCTGGAGCAGTCAACCTCAAGGACTTGTGGAAGTGTTGGACCATCTAAACCTTTGTCAACAGATGATCTGGACTCGTGAACTTCAAAAGAAGACACTGAAACAAGGTCAGCAGACACCTCAACAGAACCACACACAGATGTGAGGGAAACATCTGGTGCTTTGACTTTTTCGACAGATAAAAATCTTTGTTCGTTTCCATGTGGTGACTTAAAGGACTCGCCTACAGACAATGGAAGCTCCTCTATTGGTGCAGCAAAGCTGGATCCTGATCCACGTCCATCAGAAGACATGAAATGTCCACTGTCAGAAGCCAGAGAAGGCTCCTGCATCTGGCCCGACTCACAGCCATCAGGGATCACAGGGCAGATCATTTCAGGTGGCAGGAAAGGCCTCTGAGCTTCCACTGCTCCAGGGCTGTCACCCAGGTGGGAAGACTCACGTTCAGGTACTTGCAGAACCTGTGAAAGCTCTGTGTGTTCACCAGGGATATGCCGTGATTCGTGACCATCAGACAAGTTGGAGAGCCCAGCTTCAGACAGGAGAGAAGACGACTGAACTTGCGTGTCTCTTTTAAGTGTTGGAGGAAGCTCTGGACCTTCTACTTCTCTGAGAGGTGCAGTTCTGGACTCATCTTCACGGGATGCAGAGAGATGGAATTCTGCTATGGAAGAAGTTTCTAGATCCCCCCTTTTTTCAACAGATGAGGATCTGGACTTGGATGTGGAATATGGAAGTTCAGGTAGCAGTGAAGACTCCGGAGCTGCTGCTTTTTCAGTTGATCCATTTTCAGATGTCATAGACAGCTCTGAATCCTGTGGTTTTTCCACAGATGTGGATTTCAATTCCTGGTCATCTGGGGTTTTGGAGCTATCAAATTCAGATGCTGCAGAATGCTGCAGATCGGCTGTTTTTTCAACAGATGAAGAGCTTTCCTCAAGGCTCTCCGAAGTTTTGGAAAATCCACTTCCAAATGATGGCGGCAGCACTGGGCCATTTACTCCTTCATCAGACAAAGCTACTGATGTGGGACCATTAGAGGATTTACCATCACTTCCAGAAGATTGAGGAACATCTTTATCAAGATCTTTGGCTGACTCCTGAAGATCAGAAGACTCCACATGCTTGCTACTGGACTTCGCTGAGGATAACTTATCTTTTTTTTCTACAGATTTGGACCTTGACTTAACACTGTCAGAGGACTTGGAACGTTTCCGTTTGGATTTTTTTGAAGACTCCTTGCGCTTTTTTTCAACAGACCTAGACCTAGACTTGTAACGTTCAGAAGATTTTGAGCGTCGACGCTTGGATTTTCGTGAGGATTCCTTCTTTTTTTCCACTGATTTGGATCTAGACTTGTAACGGTCAGAGGACTTGGAGCGCTGACGTTTAGACTTCCGTGATGATTGCTTCCGGTCTCTTTTTTCTACTGACCTGGATCGAGACTTGTAGCGATCTGAGGACTTTGAGCGCTGACGTTTGGACCTCCGTACAGATGCCTTCCGACCTCTTTTCTCAACAGATCTTGACCTGGATTTTGAACGATCAGAGGAACCAGACCGATGTCTGAACCTCCAGGAGTATTCTTTGCCTCCTCCCTTTTCTGAAGACCTGGATCTAGATTTTGAACGGTCAGAGGACCTGGAATGTCTGCGTCGGGATCGCCAGGAGGACAACCTCTTTTCAACTGACCGTGACTTAGATCTGTAGCGGTCAGAAGACCTGGAACGTCTGCGCCCGGACCTTCGGGA
>NW_024581016.1:463619-502686 GCF_017639235.1 Corvus kubaryi
GAAGACCTGGAACGTCTGCGCCCGGACCTTCGGGAGGACAGTCGCTTCTCCACTGACCTGGACTTGGATCTGTAGCGGTCAGACGACCTGGAACGTCTGCGTCTGGACCTTCGGGAGGACAATCGCTTCTCCACAGACCTGGATTTAGACCTGTAGTGGTCAGACGACCTGGAACGTCTCCGTCTGGACAATCGCTTTTCTGCAGATCTGGATTTAGACCTGTAACGGTCAGATGACCTGGAACGTCTGCGCCTGGACCGCTGGGAAGACATTCTTCTCTCTCTCTTCTCCACAGATCGGGACCTAGATTTGGAATGCTTTTTTCTGGAAACTGAATAGTTTCTGCTCCTAGAACGTGCTCTTTTAGAGGTCAAACGCCTGGAAGTAGAACGTGACCTTGATTTTTTCTTCCGCTTCCTAGACCTGGACTGTGACTTGGAACGGCTCCTTTTCTGTTTCTTTGAATCATGTTTTTTCTCACTGGTTCTATGACTACTTTTTTCAATAACATTCTCAAGCCTCATGAGAGTCTCCTTCATTCGTGCTGCCACATCAGGTTGCACATCAGATGTTTCTGAGTCTCTTTTCTCTGAGTCCTCTTCTGGAGTTGCTTCTTTGATATCCTCAGCCTCTGGAGTGTCTTCCAACTGGCCTTCCTCTATAAGTTCTGGACCTGTTTCTGCATCAGTGTCAGGTACTGGAGCTGCTTCCAAATCTTTTGTCTCTGCCCCCAACCCTACAGCTGCTTCTGCATCTTTCAGCTCTACATCAGTCTGAGGAGCTGTTTCCAAATCTTGTGTTTCTGCTACAGGAGTCTCTGCTGAACCTTTCTCCTCTGCTGCATGTGAAGAACTAAAATCTGTTTCTGCTACTATAGGCTCAGATATTTGAGTCTGCTCCACATCTTCCTTCTCAATGAGCATATCCTCCACCTGCTGACTCTGCACTCCTTCTACATATTGTACCTCGGCTGCCACTTCATGTTCTTCCAGTGTTGTTTCCAGGCCTTTCATATCCCCTGATTTTGGTACTGGTTCAGAAGATTTTGTTTCAGAAGCACCCAAGATTTCTGGAGCCTCTTCTGAACTCTTCCATTCTGCAGCAGGTTTTGCTTCTAGAACTACTTGAAGCTCTTCTTGCTTTTCAGTGTGCAAGTATTCTGGAACAGCTGCTGAAGCATCACTCATGGGTACCTCAAGCTCTTTACCTGCTTCAGAACCTTTCGCCTCTACTGTTGCAGATTCTTTCATGCTCTCCAACCACCTCACTCCTCCAGCTTCTGATGCTGGCTCCAGATATTTTGCTTTCTCCATTTCTGAGGGCTCATTTCCTTGTGTGGTGATCCTCCCTGCTGCAATTCCATGTTCTACAGCAGATCCCTGAGTTTGCACATCTGTCAATTCTGTCAGTACTCCTGATGCCATACTGTTTTCTTCCACTCTGGGCAAAGACTCCAATACTGCTGCTGAATCACCTACTATTTGTTCCTGAACAGATTTTGAACTGGTTTCTGAAGTTTGCACAGGTTCTAGGATTGCTTCTCTGCTCCTTATCTCTGCTTCTGGAGCGCATTCTGAATCCTTTCTCTCCCTCAGCACCTCAGTTTGTGAGGTTCTCGTGTGTGTCATGACCTGAGACTGTGAAATGATGGAACTCTCTGTTTGGCTTGAACGGAGAGGTTCTCTCTCTACTGTGGTTTGCCATGGCATCACCCCTGCCAATGCCTCAGCCTCTCTAACTGGTTCCACGTTTTCATGCGCAACCACAGGTTCAGGAGTCCTTTCTAAGGCAAGAAGTACTGGACTTGCAACAGTCCCACAATGCAGAGCTTCTTCTGAAGCTTTCACACCTTCCACTTGTAAGGACATTGAAGCTGTTGTAGAAGTTTTTGCTTCCACCACAGCCACCGGTCTCAGAACTCCTCCTGGACCTTGTGTGTTCTCCTTCTGCAAAGACAGGGCAGATGCCAAACCTCTCATGTGTGATTCACCCTCAGGTCTTGATTCTCTGAGCAACAAAGTACCTTCTGAATCTTTTGCTTGCGGACTTCTAAAACCCTCTGCCATCTGGACTTCTGGAGCTGTTCGGGGAACGAAGGTCTGTACAACCTCTGCGGGTTCTGAAGTTGCTCTTAATCCTTTTGCCTCTGCAACCACATTCACACCTGTCAATCCTGCTGGAAGCACAGATCCCTGGGCTCTGTCCACACTCCTAGTTTCTGTCAAGACTCCATGCTGTACAAACGTTCCTGATGCACCCAGTGCTGTTGCAGGACCTGTGGTACCTTCCACATTTTTGCCTTGCAGACTTTCATGAGCTGCTCTAACATCTTTTGCTACAACACCCACAGGTTCCATGGCTGTTTCCAAAGCTTTCACATTTCCCATAGCTGGTTCCATATCCTTTATTTCTGTAACAGCTCCTGGTGCTGGGGGTGTTTTGGCACTTTTTATTTCAACATGGGTCACAGAGGTGGGTGCAGATATTGTCAAAGGATGTTGCAAAGGTACACCTGCTTTCAGGACCCCTGAACTCTCCACAGGGCTGCCCTGCGGCACGTTTAAACTCCCAGATATAGCTGAGGGCTGCAGGGCTGGCTCCAAAGTTCTGCTCACACCCCCCAGTTCCAAAGAGCTCTCCACACTTGTCACATTGCCCATATGCAGAGATTTTTCAGTTGTTTCTGGAATTTTCACTTCTTGCCCAGCCACAGCCACATGAGCTACAGTCACAGCACTGGGATGTGCCCAATTCGCAGGTGTAGGAATTGTTGTCACACCACCAGCCAAGGACATGGATTCTGAAGCTGTTTCCGTGTCCTGTGCTCCCCTCTGAGACACAGACTGCAGAGATGCTTCAGAGTAAGTCAACACCTCCATGGTCTCAGGCTCAAGAGCTGCATCCAAAGCTTTTACTTCCCCAGTGCCTTGAGATTTCAGAGTAACTTCTGAACCTCTCAGTGCTTCTACTGAATCTTTCTGAATCTCTGATTTACTGACAATTCCAGTTGGGATGCTGGACCAAGTATAATTTCCAGTATCAACAACACTGGCATTAATAGCTACAGGATAAATATTTTCATGGGACTGTTGAATTTGTTCTTCGCTAGTGCAAATTCTAGTTTGAGCTATGCTAGTATTTTCTGGGATATTAGACTGGATGCTTTCTAAATTAAATGGAGGATTTGTTGCACACAAAGTCCCCTCCCCACTTCCAAGATTTTCTGCAGATTGCTGAGAATCAGTCACTGAATGAGAAACAAGTCCTAAAGCTTGATTATCAAGCCCCTCAGTTGGTTTAGAGCACAGTTCTGGCTGCACATGGCCAGCCAGGTTTGCATCTGCAAACACTCCATGCTGTACATTCAGTTGGGAGCTGGACTGCTCTGGCATCAAGTGAGGAGCCGGCTGCACGTCTGCAGGTTCTCCGGGACGTGCACTCAACTTGGATTCCTTTGGTTGCTTTTTATGCTTTTTCTCTTTCTTCCTTTTCTTCTTCTTTTTCTTCTTCTTCTTGCTTTTGTGTTTCTTGTTTTTCTTTGCTTTTTTCCTAGGAATTTCATCTTCACCAGTAGAGCTCCTTTTTGTAGACTGAGTACTATTTTTCACAGTATTTTTGTCTACATCTAGAAAAAATGACATTTACTTTGTAAAAATGTATAAGACTGCATTTTAAAAATTCTTTCAGAGTACTTGCGAAGTACATGGACAGAGGTACAAAACAACTCAACTTGCAAACCATGCCTGATTCACTAAGCTAACACACACAAACAGCACACACTCCCTTACCTTCCTCTCAGGAGTCACTTTAAAGTAATTAAACAACACTTTTTTCCGAAAACTACCCAAATTTTGCTGGTCAGGACAGAGGTCCAGTGGGAACACTTTCTTTCCAAGTAGTATCACAGTCATGGAATGGTTTGGGTTGGGAGGGACCTCAAAGCCCATCCAGTGCCACCCCTGCCATGGCAGGGACACCTCCCACTGTGCCAGGCTGCTCCCAGCCCCAATGTCCAGCCTGGCCCTGGACACTGCCAGGGATCCAGGGGCAGCCCCAGCTGCTCTGGGCATCCTGGTGCCAGGGCCTGCCCATCCTCATAGGGAAGAATCTTTTCCTAATATCTGATCTAACCCTGCCCTCTGACAGTGAGAAGCCATTCCCTTTCAGAAGGGAAGAGAGGACAATTCTGGGAATTCCCACCCTGTCAGCCTCACCTCCATGCTGGGAAGATCAGGGAATAGATCCTCCTAGAAGCTCTGCTAAGGCACATCGAGTACAGTGACATGATTTGAGACAACCAGCATAGCTTCATGAAGGGAAAATCCTGTCTGACCTGTGGTGGATTGACTACATCAGTGGGTAAGGGAAGAGCTACAGATGGCATTTATCTGGACGTCTGTAAAGTATTTGACATGGTGCCTCCACAACATCCTTCTCTGCAAACTGGAGTGAAGAATTTGACAGGTGCACTGTTAGGTGCATTAGCAGTTATTTGGACAGTCACATCCAGAGGATAGAGGTCAAAACCTCAGAGTCCTGACCGACATCAGTGACCAGTGGTGCCCCTCTCCTGAGGGCCTGTATTGGGACCAGTGTTAACTGGTTAACAGCTTCATTAATGAACCAGTGTTACTTAATATCTTCATTAATGACAGAAGGATCAAGTGCACGCTCAGCAGGTTTGCAGGTAACAGTAAGCTGAGGGTGCAGGTGACACCTCTGAAGGACGGGGCCATCCAAAGGGACCTAGACAAGCTCCAGAAGTGCTCCATGGGAATTTCATGAGGTTTAACAAGGCCAAGTGCTGCACTTGACTCAGGGCAACCCCTGGGATCAATCCAGGCTGGGGATGAGCAGGTGGAGCAGCCCTGGGAGAGCTGGACCTGCCCCAGCCCAGAGCCCCCCATGCCCTGGGCTGAGCCCCAGCAGGGGAATCAGGAAATGGATTGGGATTGTGCCCCTGTGCTCCACTCAGGTGAGAGCCCACCTGCAGAGCTGCCCCAGCCCTGGGACCAGCACAGGGAGGACGTGGAGCTGCTGGAGAGAGGCCAGAGGAGGCACCAGGATGAGCAGAGGGATGGAGCAGCTCTGCTGGGAGGAAAGGCTGCCAGAGCTGGCATTGTTCAGCCTGGAGAGGAGAAGCTTTGGGCTGAGCTCAGTGTGGCCTTGCAGGGCCTGAAGGAGCTGCAGAAAACATGGAGAGAGACTACTTCCAAGGGATGGAACAACAGGACAAAGGGGAACCATAGAATGGTTTGGTTTGAAAGGGGACCTTGTAGATAGATCATCTTGTTCCAACCCCCCTGACATGGGCAGGGACACCTTCCACTATCCCAGGTTGCTCCAAGCCCTGTCCAAGCCTGGCCTTGAATACTTCCAGGGATGGAACAGCTGGGCCCCAGGGCTGGAGGCAGCTCTGCAGGTGGGGTCTCACCTGAGCGGGGCAGACAGGTTGGATGTCCCTCCACCCACACTCAGTGGGGCAACACATTCTAACAGGAGGCTGGAGATGTGCTTTCAAACCCCCAAAGCTGGCACGGAAGGTAAACAAGAACTTCTGTTTTCCTAACAAATTACCTAAGTGGGGATTTACACTACAAGACCTGACCAGCCACTCGCCCCTGCTGTGCTTTAACCCCTGAGTGAGCCCAGTGTTGCTGCTGTGTTAGAAATTCTCTGTGTGTATTCACTGACCAAGTTACTCGCTAGGGTCTAACAAATTTGGGAAAAGAGCATCTACGTCCCTGATCCCAAACCCACTTTAAGGCACTGCAGGCTGGAACAGCTGCTGGGATAGGACTGCAGCTGCCATGAGCCACTGCAAAGCTGCATGTTCCTATTAGAGCATTTGCTTCCAACAGGAAAGTGACAAATTCAGATGACTGTGGGGACAAGCAAATTGCTGATGGGAAAGGGCAAGAGGGAGATTGAGGTTTCCATCACCACCTTTTAATTCTGTACCTCACTCGCCTCTGGATTTAACCTTTGTTAGGTTCTTGCCCTTCTGGAGACCTAGCGCCATGTTTTCAGGAGAAAGGCACTTCTTTAAATGCAACTTGCTGGGATTTCTGTGAAATATGAGCTGTACATTGGAGTCTAGTTGCATGTTCCTTTCAATGATTCTAATTATACAGGCCAGGGCAGCAACACCCTCCAATTAGAATCTGTAATCTCAAAGCTCACTATTTTCCAGTGAACACTGCAAAATCTTGCAGAAGCTTCTGGTAATTGCAATACTGTTAAATAAATGTGACTTGGGATTCCTAACAAGTACCTCAGGTACATTTTGATGAAACTTAGAAATAGTTTTTGCACCAACTTGGCTGTGAATGCACTGAGAGAGAACAGTGAAGCAGAGACAAATTTATGGACAAAATGTTCAGCACACAGCTGGAGAACTGAGTTACTCAGTGGGTGAGCAACTGGCCTACAGGTTGGGCACAAAGGGCGACAGTGACTAGAGTGACATTGGGCTGACACCAGCCACTACTGGGGTTCTGCTGGGCTCCATTCTCAGCCCAGTTCTCTTCCACATCTTCACTAACCACCTGGACACAGGACTCAAAGGGATAATTAGTGTACCGAGGACACTAAACTGGGAGGAGCAGTTCACTCCCTCGAGGGCAGAGAAGCCCGGCAGAGACTGGCAATCCCCAACTGTGTGGAGTTTAGCAAGGGAAGTGCCGGATTCCACACCTGGGATGGACAACCCTGGCTGTGTGGATGGAGAGCAGCTGTGGGAAGGGCCCTGGGGGTCCTGGTCCATGGCCAGCTGGAGCTGAGTCAGCAGTGCCCTGGCAGCCAGGAGGGACATTCCTGTCCTGGGGGACACCAGAGCCAGCATCGCTGGCCAAGGCAGCCTCACCTCAAGTACCAGGGGCAGTTCTGGGCACCAGAGTTTGGGAGAGAGCTAAAGCTCTTACAGAGTGTCCAGAGGGACAGGAAAATGGTGGAGGGTCTGGAGGGGCCCCACAGGGTCACTTGGTCAGCTCAGCCTGGAGGAGCCTGAGGGCAGAGCTGCCCGGGGCTGCAGCTCCTCCCGAGGGGCAGTGCAGGGACAGCTCTGATCTCTGCTCCCTGTGACCTGACAGGACCCAGGGAGCAGCTGGAGCTGGGCCAGGGCAGGGTTAGGTTGGATTTTAGGGAAAGGTTCTTCCCCCAGAGGCTGCTGGGCACTGCCCAGGCTCCCCAGGGAATGGGCACGGCCCCGAGGCTGCCAGAGCTCCAGGAGCGTTTGGACAGCGCTGCCAGGGATGCCCAGGCTGGGATTGCTGGGGGGTCTGGGCAGGGCCAGGGGTGGAACTGGATCGTCCTGTGCGTCCCTTCTAACTCAGACTATTCTGTGATTCTATAAAATGAACTTTTCTACAAAGATAATTCATTAGATTCAGATAATCAGATAATCTCTCTTGTCCAACTCCTTTTTGGAGATGGACAGTAGAAACATTTGCCACAGGGTAAGTTTGTTAACTTCCAAGTTAACAGGTCTCACTTATTACCATGTGACCATGTCTCAGTCCTCCACAAAAGAACAAAATAGAAAACAAACAAAAATAAAAATCACACCACCAATCAAAACAAACAAAAAACCACCAACCAACCAACCACACCCACCCCCCCCCCCCCCACGTCAGCCTAAGTGCTGCTCGTACAGCACAAGTTAAAATTTTGAAAACACTCAAGGTACACAAACCACTGAGTATAAAAACCCAAAGCAATCCCAAACTCCTGCAAACAGAATCTCTGAAATGAACAATTTTCTGTGCTGCCTCTGGAATTGTACTCACCCAGCACATTGCAGTCACCTGTGTTTCAACTCCCAAAAATGAGAAATGCAGTAACTACAGCCTTCATCACCACACCAACCCTCCAGAGTCAGGAATTTTACAGCAAGGACCAGTCCCACGAGAGAGGACACTCAGATATTACTCTTTTAGCTTAAAAAATCTAGTAATTTATTCAAGATCTGAGATTGACACATCAAAATTCCTTAACCTTTGCAAGGCTGCAATGTGAGTACCTACACGTTAAAAACAGGGACATTTTAAAACAGCAAATTATCTTCTGACTGAACAGCTCATCACAGATCTGTCTTGTAATAAATTTCTTTAGAAATAATCTTGAAAACCAACCCAAAACAGAAACTGCTCCTATCAGCATCAGCTTTGGTACTATGAACAGTTCACTAACCCCTGAATTTATATACGTATATATGTATATATATGGAAAATATTTATCTGTTTCAATATTGGAAAAAAAAAAAACACCAACTTTTTCTCATACCAACGCTTTCAGATAACAACCAGCTCAATTTTTAAATCATGTATTTCTCTATCCACCTCTGGATGTAAAATCACAGTGGAAAAAATATTTAATAAGTTCACAACAAACACACAACTCGTCACAGGAACAGTTCCAAGAATCACATTTTCATCTCTATTAAACTGATTCAATTTTAGGCACAGTCACAACCTTCTTACCACAAACAGATTTGGCAGAGAGAGCTCTGTTACCTGGGTTGCACTGCAGCTCTGTCCCGAGGGCTCCGGAGAGCACTTCCTCTATTTTCTGCACTATCTGATCACTCTGACAACTCCCAGAAGCTCCAGAGGCTTCCGAAGGCCCGGCTTGCTCGGCTTGCTCAGCTGGGATCGTGTCACCATTGGGCTGGCCTTCCACCTTTGCACTACCCAAAAAAAACAACAAACAAAAAACCAAGAGCAAATCAACTTAATACAAGTGATTCTGAACCGGTTTTGGGCATTTTTTTTGTCATTCACACCCATTTATTATATCCAGCCCCTCAGACCAGTATTCCAGCCCCATGAAGAAGCCGTGCTCTTAGGAAAACGTCTCCTTTTGGATTCATTTTCACTTATTCAACCCGGACACTCTGTGACTGCTGAGGTTGAGACGCAAGGGAAGAAAAAAAACACTTTCTGGAATGTGCCACATCCCCCGTGCTCGTACGACCTTGTTGGGGTTCCCTCCGCAAAATAAACACACGCAACTCGCTCTCTTCCAGCTTTTCCTTGCTCTTTCCAAGGTTTTCCTTTTTTTACCAGATAAACTAGGCGAATTTAGCCGTAAATCAGACAAACCATACAGGCGCCTGCCCCGCCGTGAGGACAGCACCGAAACCGGGGGAGAGCGGGTGGGCGCGTCCCCCCACCATCCTCTCTCGCACCCCGGGCCGTAACTCCCTCAGGGCGCGCGCACGGCCGCGACCCCCGCGGCCCCGCCATGTTGCCGCCGACAAGACCCTCAGGCCGCGGCCCGTCTCTCTCCGCCCTGCGCCCTTCCCCGCCGCTCCCCACCGCCCCGTTACCCGCCGTGCTGCTGTTGCTGCTCCTCCTGGATCTCCCGGAATTTGCTGACCACAAAGGAGCGAAGGATCTGCTCGATATTCGTCGCCATGACACCCCCCCTTCCTTCCTGCCCCGACGCGAGGCCTCCAGCATCCCACAGTGCACCGCGGCCCCGGGCGCGCGCTGACGTCCCCGCTGTAAGCCCCCTCCCGATTGGCTGCGTTCGCTGTAAGCCCTCTCGCCATTGGCCGAGGCGGCGTGTGGCTGCGAACGGCCGCTCTAGCGCGGCGCACGGGCCATAGAGCACCGGCGGGTTCCGACGGGGGGGGGGAGGAAGGTCTCGTGTCCCCTCAGCCGCCGCCGCCATGTTGTGGCGCTTCCACCGCCCCCCCCGCGATCCGCGCCTGCCGCCGCGGCCACCGGCAAAGCCGCCCCGAGCGTGTCCCCGTGCCCCGCTGAAAGCATTAAACGAGTCCCCGGCGCTCCGTGCCCACACCGCCGCCTCGCGCAGACCCCTTCCCCGCACAGACACACCGCCCCGCCGCCGCTCGCGGCCCCTCTCGCGCCCCGTACGCCGCGTCCGAGCCCCGCGGCCCCGCGGAGGGCAGGAAAAGGCACCGCGGCGGCCGTGACCGCCCGTCCTGTCCCCCCGCGCTCTCGCCCACCCTTCCCCGGCGCCGCTGGAGTCCCCGCGGCGGCCGCGACTTACCCGGCCGAGGCCATGGCGGGCTGAGGCGCGGCGCCGGCGGGTGCGATAGGGAGCGATGCCATCGGTGCCCATGGAGCGGGGCCGAGCCCCGCGTGTGCTCCGGGCGGGCGGCGGCTCTCAGGGGGCCCTGCCCGCACACGGGCGGTGCTGCTGCTGCTGCTGCTGCATCACCACGGGGCCCTCAGCCCCGGCTCCATGCGAGAGGCGCCCGCCCGCGCTCCCTCCCTCCCCCACGGCCCGGCGGTGACACGCACATGTGCTCCGGGGGCTGGCGGCGGGGCCGCGAAAATTAAAGGAACAAAGGGGGAAAACCAAAGGGAGGTGGATAAATAAAGTGCGTCTTTTGCCTGCCTGGAAAACCGGAGCTTTTCTGGCGGTGATGGAACGCACCGAAATGAGTTTGTCCGGAGTACAGTCAACTTGGGGACCCCGTCAGTGCTGCCCCGAAATCAAATTTTAATTATATGGGTGTTCAAACAGTCTGTAAAACCGAATAATCCTATGGCTGGGAGACTCTTGCCACACACAGTTTCTGTAGTAGTAACTTAGGGGAGTTAGTTGACCTGAAATAAATTTAAAATACCTCCAAACCTGATCTGGTGAGTGGCATCCCTGCTCATGGTAATCACTAAATGTTCTTTAAGGTCCCTTCCAACCCAAGCTATCCTGGGATTCTACGAAAACCCAAGTATAACTGTTTAATTACTGTTGGGGTCTAAAAATTTTCAACGTCAATATTGTTTAATAATCACTTGTAAGACTCCTTAAAGGCAGCATCATTCTTCACTATGTCCTGCTGATTTGCCGCAATATTGACTTTGGAGAAAAAAATGGATCAGAGACTTGAATCAATTTCCTTACTTTTATATCACACTTGATTTATTACATTTAAAATAGAAAGTAGTTACAGTTAAAAAGTCCTTTTACCTATTCATGCCATGCTCACACTAATGTATGTTGGATTTACTGGCAGAACACTGTAATTTTTGGTATCAAAGTAAAGACTGAAAGTGTTTCACTTGAACAATTTCAGACATATTTAGATTTCACTGATGCAAATGGCCTTGTCTCAACCAGGCATGTCGGTCTCTACAAAGAAAAACATGAAGAAAAGTGCCCCCAAAAAGCCAGAGAAGGACTTTAGTGTATGCTGCATGTTTCCCTCTGACTCCTTATAAACAAACATAATGTGATAATTACAAAAAGTCCCTCCTCATACACATGAGGATCCACAGCCCCACAGGAAAATAACTGTTCTTGCTCTCTCCATCTCTGCTTGCTCAATAAACTCCCTTTATTTAAACTCTTTTATTCAGTTTCAGTGTCAGGTAGTTTTCAGATTAATTAAATATTTTACTTTCATCTTGTCAAGACCAGTGATTATTGCTGATAATGTTCAATTAGTAGCATGATGGGACTTTAGTAACAGTAGTTCTGCTACAATCATCAATACTACTTAGAGCATTTGTTCATGCGACTTCTCTTTCAAAGCAAGGGTGTGGGATGTGCTTAAATATGCAAAAAATATTAAACATTATTTCCTAAGGTATTTTACAAAGAACAGTGATGTTTTTGCATTATAGCTCTTGAAGGGAGGAAAACTGTGGATCAAATCTGGTTTTAATAACAGTATTGTAGCACAGTCATAATGCTAAATTAGACTAAACATTGCCCAATACTCTGGCTTCATAAAGCAGAAAGTTCAAATGTGGGACAAACTAAGGAATTGCTCCTATGTGGTATTTCAAGGGATATAGAGACAAAATCCACCTTTGCACAGCCCTCACAGATGTCAGGAAAATTAATCCACAAGCACCAGAGGTTTATGTCCAAAAAGGAGACAGAGGAGTCCTGTTACTTTATTCGAATAAAGGGAAAGGCCATGGGTCATTCCCCTGGGGTCTCTCAGATTGTTTTGGAGGATGCAGCCTCTTTTTTATCCTCATTTCCCTCTCTCTCTCTCCCCACTAGCTGAGGTACTTGAGAGGTACAGACTCCCCGAATCACGAAATACAGACCCCCTTCTAATGTATACCCCTCCCCCCTGTTCCTTTCCTATGGAATTCAGGGTTCCTCCCATCGCTTCTTTCATCCCTCAGTATCTGGCTTTACCTATCAGCAGACCCACGGTTTATAAAGACAAATCTCTCTCCCTCCTTTCACAGACCACCACCCTCAGCCCCTGAGGCAACTGTCTGATGGATAAAATAGAAACAACCTGGACATCCAGGAGGTCTTTCGGCCTCCTATCCCCCTTTTCCCACCCGCCTCTTACTCCTGGACTTGAGGAATTTCTGCGCCAAAGGGAACTACGGCTCCCCCAGTCGCGACATCGCTCACACACTCCCGGTCCCTCCTCCCGCGCCGGTGCCGCGGTGCTCGCTGGGTGCTGTAGTTCCGGGCCTGGCGGAGGATCCTTCCCGCTCCCGCGTCCCCCCCGGAGCACAGTAAGTGACCCAGCTGCGCTGGAACCGCGCAGGGGCCGCGGCTCGCTCGGGGTCTGTGGCTGCCGGTGTCCCCCGCGCTGCCCGAGCCGGGCTGGGGGCGCGGGGGCGGCCCGGGGCCGTGCGCGCCCCAGCCCGCGCCGCAACATGGCGGGGCACCCCTCACGGCAGCTCCGCTCTTCAGGGCGAGTTCCCTCATGGCTTGGCCCTCACGGCATCCCTTTCATGGCAAATTCCCTCACGGCTCGACCCTCGCGGCACCCCCTCATGGTGTCCCTGTCATGGCTTGGCCCTCATGGCAGTGCCCTCGTGGCGTCCCGCTCATGGCAGTCCCCCTCATGGCTTGGCTCTCACAGCATAACCCCCACAGCGGTACCCGCAGGGCATGGCCCTCAAGGCGTCCCCTTCATGGCACATCCTCTCATGGCATGGCCCTCATGGCATCCCCGTCACGGCTTGGCCCTCACAGCATTGCCCTCATAGCAATTCCCTCACGGCTTGGCCCTCACGGACAAACTGGTGAAATATTTGCTTGAAGTAAATATTAAACTTCGAACCTCTCTGGTTTCGGACTTTGACTCACTTGGGTTCTTTCCCTGCTGTTTGCAAAGTTGGGGGCTTACCAACTTTTTTTAGAATTTTTTAATCTATCCAGTAGATACTGGAATTAATGAGCAGAGTGAATAATTACTCCCCTATTTTGTGTATGTACCTGGAAGGGTAACACCGAAAGGGCATTTCAAGGATATTTCTCCCCCTCATGGTGGTACAAAACACTGAGCGCTTCCAGCATCCTACATTGCTTGAAGTGTCAAATTTAGTACTTTGGGGGTGGTTGTAAAAGTTTATGATCCTATTTATTTTTAGCAGCAAAACTTGAGGGAATGTTTTGCCTTGAAAAATGCCAAATCCAGCTGTTTGGAGGATCACACATGGAAACAAGGGGCCTGTCTTGTGGAGCCTCAGCTTGGGTCATGAAGGACACATAAAACAAGGACTTTTCTTCTTTTATTTTGTTTTCTACACCACACTGAATGGCAGGAGGTGGAATGAGATGATTTTTAAGCTTCCTTCCAACCCAAACTGTCCATGATTCTGTACGGCCAGGTGAGAGCCAGGAATTCATCCTAAATAAAACACGTGAGCAGAAAAAGCTTATTTAAACCAAAGATCTAACTAAAAATCATAATTGCCAGCAAATTCTGGAGGCCTCCGAGCTACTTCAGCAGCTCTTCATGTATTGAAGTCTGAAGAAATGAAAAGTTTTCTAAGGCTGTGTTTTTTTCCTTCAGGAAGAGCCTAATCCTGTCCCAACCCAACCTTGCAGTTCTCTCGTGGGATTCTGGCCATTTTGCAGGTTTGGTTGCTATGGCTGTTTTTTGTTGTGCCTCAGAGCTGCCTGCACACTTGACACCGTGAATTCCATCTGGAAACTGAGCCACACAGAAAAAAAAAAATGCAGAGAGACATCCCCAGCCCCTGATTCCACGTCTCTCCCTGGGACCAGGAACAGGCTGGGGCAGGAGGTGGGAATGGGAGTGCAAACTTGCAGCCACCGAGTGTGTCCTGGTCACTCCATCAGTCAGGATGATCCGAGGGCACCGCTGGGTTTGCTCTCTTCACCGTCCCTGGCTGCCTTGTGCTGCTGCTTCCCTTGTGCTCCTGTCGTGATCCTTCGTCCCTCAGAGACCTAGCTCAGCTCGCTAAGCTGGGAGTATTTCCTTTATATATACATACAGATGTAGATATATTTACTTTGCTGCATTGGTTACCATTGTGGTGTCAGCTTTCCAGCACTGTTTTCCTGATCCAAGTGACCGCACACCCTTGGCAGACACGGGAGGAAGAGGGAAGGAGAGCCTGGAGGTGGAGAGGTTGGTGGGACCAATGGGGAGCAGCCCCAGGCAAGGGCAGCTCAGCCCCGTGTGCGCCCGCAGTCGCTGAACCTGCAGCTTGCGCATCCCGAGCCTGAACAGGGGCCAGCAGCTGGCAGAGATTCCCGGGAAGGCCAGCCCGGAGCTCCCCTCCTGAGTGCCAAGCTCTGGGAGCACTCGGAATGTGCAGTGAGCTCCTAAGGAGAGACTCAACCCGTGGATTAAGTCAGAGAGCAGAAGAGCTGGGTTCAGCCCATGGGGGTCTGGGACTGCATAGCCTGGCTGTGAGCGAGTTTGGGAGCTGAGTAGAGGATGGCAGGGTGGGTCCTCGGAGGGAATTGAAGTTGAGAGCAGAAAGTTTTAAGTTTGAAGTGGGAGGAGGAAGTTCCAAGTTTTGGCTTCTTCTCCAGTCCCTTCTTTTGATTATTTTATCCCATAACAGGTCTATGAAAAAACCCCTAAAACTCATGAACAGCTCAGACTGCTGGGGTCAGAAACACACAGCCCTCAGTGGGGTGGGAACTGCACAGCCTTCCCAATTTGGGGTTTTTCCTGACTCCTGTGAGAATTCTTTTTTTTTCTTCTCCTGCCTGACTGCAAGAGGAAGAATGAACCTTGTCCTTTAGTCCAGAGCCAAGTGCTGAGAGCTCCCCTCCAGGGGCTGGGGGTTGTGGATTTGAACCTTTACAGTGACACTGGGTCTGCACTGTTCAGGAAAGTGCTGCCACTGCTGGGCCATTTTCCAGACTCAGCTCTAAGAAGGATAGGAGTTCATTGCATCCCAGGATAGTTTGGGTTGGAAGGGCTTATCCAGTTCCACCCCTTGCTCTGTTGAGGGATACCCTCCACTAGACCAGGTTGCTCCAAGCTCCGTCCAACCTGGCCCTGAATTAAGAACACTCTGGGCAAGGACCATGTCTTTGATCTAAAGAAACTTGAATTCCTGCATCAGGTTTCCTGAATTCCAGTGTTGGGAAGCAAAGATATAGAGGAGCACAGAGGAAAGCAACAGCACTGGATCTTAGTTTAAAAAAATACGCAGTCTGAAGCAGCAAGCTTCAGTCAGAGCCTTTGCTGTTTGTGCTGGAGTGCAGAGATCTGATTTTAGTTGCACCTTTCCTGCTGTAGTTTGAGGTAAAGTGATAAGGCACTGCCTTATTGAAATACTCCACCCAGCTGAGATTAAATATTTAGGTGTCTTGCATCACACTTGAGAATAAATTGCTTAAGGAGTTTTATATTTTCTTACAGAGTTCTGTTCATAAATGCAGCCAAGGAGCTGAGTGTAACCCCCAGGTCTGTGCACAGGGTAAGTTTGGGAAGGTCAGTGGCTCCTGTCCCTGGCCTGTTCCCGGGGAAGGGACAGCACCTGAGTGCCTCATGTCACTGCTCCCTGTATCTGGAACCTCTCCGTGCCCTGTGCGGGAGTCAGGATGGGGAAGGCTCTCAGGACTGTGGGCTTTGCCTCCCTCACTTGATTTTCTGTGCTCCACAGGCCCTGGTCGAGAGGAGGAGTTCCCTGGTTTGTTGGTGAGCCCCAGCTCCTTCCTGCAGTGAGGATAAAGGTCTCTGGGCTGATGCTCATCCCTGCTGACTTTGTCCTGGCATCCTCGGGGATAAGCTCTGGGAATCTCCTTGTCTTCACTCTATCCTTGCCTCCTCTCCTCCTGGATACATGGAGTGATTAACTCGTTTCTTCTTTCCTGTTCTCACTTCTTATAAGGACCTAACAACAGACCCTCTCCTGAAATGTCACTTACCTTCATTTTAAAACATCTTTTAAACAAACATCTCCTTCTTTACCAAAGCAGACAATGGTTGCAGAAGGTAATGATATCCTGTGGTTTGGAATCTTTAAGGATTTCACATGTTGCTTCCAAAAATCTCAGGGGTTTGATAATCCTCACAGAGTAAATATCTACCTTGTGAATGACTTTAGGTCTTTTGAGAACAAAGTTTTGACTGCTGGATTAGTAACAAAAATAAAAAGGAATGTTGCCTCTTGGAATCTTCATTTTTAAAGTGAGGTCCTGCTGGGCAGCAGAGGGGCCTCCGTGCCATGTTTGAGTGTCAGTGCAAAACAGAAGCTGCCATGGCTACATCTGAGCCTCCTAAACTGGCATTGCCACCACAAATTCTTCTCAAGCCACATTCCTAAATAAAAGTTGCTAGGATACCATAGTGGGATGCACAAATAACACTTACCTTCCAAACAAATGTGTGAAACTTAATTTTCACTCACATTTTGATATAAAATGATTAAATATTATTTGAAAATATCAGACATGGCTTGTTCTATTTACTGCTCCCATATAAAGCTTTGTCCTGCATGTGATGAATTCTTTCAGCTGAGAGTAGCACCAGAATATGTTACCTCAGGGAAGAAAAGGGGGTGATTCTTTGAGTGAGTTGCCATCGTGGTGAGTCACTTGAGGTGGCCACAGTGTCACTGGGTCTTCAGGCTGTGCTGATCAGCAGTGTGGGCTTAGTGGAGTGTGAATTTCTTAAGGGCCTTAAGCTGAAGGAGAGCAGGGCTGGATGGGAGATTGGGCAGGAATTGTTCCCTGGGAGGGTGGGCAGGCCCTGGCACAGGGTGCCCAGAGCAGCTGGGGCTGCCCCTGGATCCCTGGCAGTGCCCAAGGCCAGGCTGGACATTGGGGCTTGGAGCAGCCTGGCACAGTGGGAGGTGTCCCTGCCCATGGCAGGGGTGGCACTGGATGGGCTTTAATGTCCTTTCCAACCCAAACCATTCCATGGTAATTTGCATCATACCCCTTATTTTTCATACTGTTGATTACATAGACTAATTTTTATTTATTGCAAAACTGCAGATCCTGATTTTTAGATAAAAAGAGAATGTTCCCAAGCTGATTAATGAACATTTTTTAACTGGAAAAAAAAAACCTGGGATGGGACAGAATTTATTTTGCATGTTTAGAAACAATAGGATAAGCTGCTCCTGTTCTGCAAAGCTTTTGCCTCTCACTCCTAGAGCATTTGTAGGGAAGCTTCTGTTGCCTATTCCCAGCTGGAATGGCCAGAGTTCCCTGACCATTGGCTGCCTGCAGGGTCATCAGTGGGGCGGGAATGTTGGGGCAGGGACATTTTAACCAGGGGCTGCCAATCTCTGCTCTCTTTGTGCCTCTGAGCTCCTGAGTCCTGCTCTCCTCAGCCTGGTACACATAGCACAGAGTGAGTATGGGCTCTCTTGGGTTTAAATCATTCTGGTTTAAAGATTTTAAATTATTAAATTAAAAAATTTTAACATCTTAGAAGTTAAAATTTTAAAATATTTTTTCAGAAAATTATGTTGTGTATAGTTCAACTTACTATTGATAAAACTTGCCTTAAAAATACTGTTTAGTGGCCACTGGCTCTGGGCACCACTGACAATGCTCACTTAACTTCAAGGAGACAGCTGCCTGCTGTGTGATAAATGCTCTTCTATATTACTATTATAGTACTGTCTTTATCTAATTCATCCCTTTGTCCTATCCCTCATTCTTTTATCTTTTCTTCTTTCTTGAGTTGTAATATAAAAGAGTTGATTATAATGGGGTTTCCCAAATATCTGTACCAAAACTGATCGTTTTTAGCCTGAGATTTTTTTATTGCAAGTAATTGTGGAGTTTTAAAATTAAAACATGTCTGCAACTTTGCAATATCTGTATTTGGCCCAACACTGGATTAGAAACCTGTTGGTGTTCCCCAGCATGAAACTACCATTAAATGTTAGCTCTGGTGTCTTGAGTTGATAGTGAACAACTCAGTGTTAATTTTCTATATTTAATCCTCCTATCCGTGTTTATTTTGACTTTATTCTACCTGGATATTTTGCCTAGTCCAGATGTTTTTCCTCATCAGGGCATCTTTGCTCAAGTCAAGCTGTAGCAGCTGATGTGAAGGAAAGGCACATCCCTGCCCTATCTAAAAATCTGCTTTGGATCATTTTTGCTTTTCCCTTAGAAATCTTTTAGGTTTTGTGGGTTTTTTTCCCCTTTTCTAAGATACATTTTGTGTTGTCATCCTCTCTTGTCCTTCTGCAAAGGAGAGATCTCTGAGCTCACCTTGGGGCACTGGACAAGTGCAGGTCAGTGACCAGCTGCATGAAGAGGGTGGCCCTGTTTGTGTGTTGTGTGTGCTGGGATTACATCAGGGACACTCGTGGTTCCTTTTGTCCTAAACTCTTACCTGGGCTCTGTTCCTCCTCCGGGCAATGGGAGAATGGGAGGGGATGCCTACAGCCTCTGCCCTGGAGCCAGGCTGGGAGAGCTGGGGGTGTTCACCTGGAGGAGAGAAGGATCAGGGAGAGCTCAGAGCCCCTTGCAGGGCCTAAAGGGGCTCCAGGAGAGCTGCAGAGGGACTGGGGACAAGGCATGGAGGGCCAGGAGGCAGGGAATGGCTTCCCAGTGCCAGAGGGCAGGGCTGGATGGGAGATTGGGCAGGAATTGTTCCCTGGGAGGGTGGGCAGGCCCTGGCACAGGGTGCCCAGAGCAGCTGGGGCTGCCCCTGGATCCCTGGATTGGGGCTTGGAGCACGCTGGGACAGTGGAAGGTGGTTGGCAGGGGGTTGGAATGGGATGAGCTTTAAGATTCCTCCCAAACCAAACTGGCTATTATTTTAGGTCCAAATAAGGACATACATAATTAGTTTACAAACTATGTCCTTCCTTTTTTTCTTTACTATTTTCTGACTTCCAGTGGGTTTTGTCAGTGCAAGTGAGCTCTTCCATCAGGAAATGTGTGGAGAGTGCACACAGAAGTAAATCTCAGAGAGCAGAGGCTTCCAGAGCTGCTCAGAGAACACGTTGTACTTTTGCCAGGAGCCCCGTGTGCGTAAGCTGTGTGTGCACACCCGGCTGATGACGTGCTCACCCATGGACCCGCTCCCACTGGCCAGCAGCATGTCCATGTGTTTTCCCAAACCTCACTGGAACGGGAGAGTGGAGTGGAAACCCCACACTGCGTTGTCTGAGTGAGCTCCTTTATTAATGCCACCTGTTGCTGGCCTTGTGGTTGTTCTCTCCCAGGAAAGCCAGAGCTGGAAGTTATTTCCACGTCTCATTGCTGGAGCCTTTCACTTCCATGAGATGTTCAGAACTTTTCAGGCATTGCTTCTAAAAACTCTTGAGTGGCCCCATCCAGCTCCCAACACTGTTCCTGCAGTGGGTGCATCTCAGAAGGGCTTTGACCTTTGCAGACTTGGATTCTCCAAGGAATTGTTGCCCAGAGAGGCTGTGGACTCCCCATCCTGTGCAAGGCCGAATTGGATGGGGCTTGGAGCAGCCTGGGACAGTGGAAGGTGTCCCTGCCCATGGCAGGGGTGGCACTGGATGGGCTTCAAGATCCCTTCCAACCCAAACCCCTCTGGGAATCTGTGATTCTCTAGGCTGCAAATCCCAGCCTGGTCACTCATCATGGTTTTTCTTCTATCCCAGACTCCTGTATGAGTAGGAGCAGTTTCCAATGTGGCAAAATCAATCCCAGGATGGTTTTCCTGACTGGTTCCTGGTATGATCTGGGGCAGTTCAGCCTTGGAGGTTTAGTGTGTATCACATCTGATGAAGTTCTCTAGCACTTTGTGGTGCCTGCAGTTTGCTTTCCCCACCTCCCCCAGCTAATTCCAGCTGTTTTCCTTGTGTCCTGATTTTCCTGCAGACCCATGGCTGAGCGGGTGCTGGTGATCGGCAGCGGAGGCAGAGAACATGCCCTGGCCTGGAAGCTGGCCCAGTCCCCACACGTGAAACACGTGTTTGTGGCCCCGGGAAATGCAGGGACAGCTGACAATGGAAAAATCTCCAATTCAGGTAAAAACAAAAAAATACCATTTTTAAATTTGATAACTCAACCGGGAAAGTCTTGAGCTGAAATCACAACTGGTAGTGTGAAAGGATGATGATTATAGTGAAATGATGATGGTGAGATGATGATGATGATGGATTACCATTTTTTAAGGTTTTGGGCATGTAAAATATATTTTAGATGCAGTTAAGAAGGAAAAAAAAAAAGTCTGAGCAAAGCCTTGTGTAAGTTGTGTCATTAATTTTATAAGATCTCAGCTATGATATCTCATTCTTTATGCTTGGGTTTGGAGGATTAAGCCAGAGCTGTTCCTCTGGGAATTCAGCTCAGGATAGTTGCTGTGGTTCCCACCTCAGTTTCCTCCTTTGTTCTCAGAATGGCGTTGAAACCCCATGATCACCACAACCCGTGACAAGAGCACTCTGTCACTGTGAACATAAATTCATTCCTTTGTCTTAGTGACCTTAAGAAATCAAGGTTATTTTCCAATATTTCTCTCTGTGTACTGGCTGCCTGGTTTGAGCTCTTAGTTTAACATATTAAGCTCTGACTGGCTGTAACTGAAGCTTTTCATCGTTTTTGGTTTTGAGAAATCAAGCTTCAGAGGTTGCAAATTGAGTATCCAAAATTTGGTCCTGCGTTTCAACAAAATGGACCAGGGAATCGGTCCAAACCACAGAGATTCCTGTGTCCTTTCCATACTGGATCCTGAGTGAGGGGCTTTACCCCACCTAAGACTTCAGTTTTCCCTTTAGAATGTGTGCTAAGATACAGAATTCGAGTTAACACAGGATGCATGTGAGTGTGGATCATACCCATCCATTTTCTGCACTCGTGTTGGTGTGGGAGCAGCTCTGTGTGTTGCTGTCTCGTGTGGAAACCTGAGTCCTGTCAGGTTCTTGTACAGCAGGGAATTATTGTCTAGAATTCCATTGGAATGCTTCATTACAGGCTTTTTAAAGAACTTTGTCCTTAACTTCTCTGACCAATCACAGCATCATGAGTTGCTCTGTTGGGCCTCTGAGGAGAGGCCTGGAAGGAAGAGCTTGACAGGACCAGAAAGTGAAAAACCCCCTTTACCTTTGTGCTAAATGGGGTCGGTGCCAGGCTGCAGGGCCTGTGGAATGGGAATTCCAGGGTTTTTTTTTCTTCAAGCTGTGCCTTTTTAAACCCCTGCTGGTTCTTTTTTCTCTCTCATTCCATAAAAAAACTTTGAACCACCAGTGGGTGATGGTTGAGCTCGAGCCAGGTCCATGAAATCTCCCATGTGGAATAAATTGGTTTGCTCTGCACATGGGCTCACCTGTGCTGTGGGAGAGAAATCTTCACCAGCCCAGGAAGAATCCAGAATTTGTGAAGAGTTTGACTTATGTGGGTTTTTAAGGAAAGAATTTGGCTCACCTGTTCAGGAATTTCAGTGCTGTCACTGGGGCCTTGATTTAACTCAGGGTGGAAAATGGGAAACAGCTTTACAGAACCACATGAGCCCTGTTGTGTTGTGTGGGCAACAATACCTGGGAAATCTGGGAATGTCTGGGAAACTCCTTCCCTGCTTTCTGGGGATTTTTTGGTATAATCAAGATTTGGCTCTGAAAGTTTGTTCTGCCTTCGTGGGTCACAGAATTGCCTTTAATTAACATTGCAACTCCACTGGGTCTTGGGTGATTACTGAAACGTGAAAAAGTGAGCTGAAAATGATAAATAACCTTAAATCTTTCAAACTTTGCCTGCATTCAAGTAAGAAAAAAAATTTTGTGGTTGATCTAAGCTGGTAATTGTTTCCAGCAATAAAGAGGGATTTAGGCTGAGTGCCTAAATACAGGTTTATGTTCAATTTAGACTGGATTATCAGGGCAGTTTTGGTGCAGAGGCACAGACAATGGCTTGCTGAATGCAGGCAGACATAGGTGTGTCTGTGAGTGGGCTTCACTATCCTGACACCTCCTTCTGTCACATTTTACTTCTCAGTGCAACTTGTGCTCTTGAATTTAAGCTCCACCTTTGAAAGCCTTGGTCCAAGGTCCTCCTGTCTGTTCCAAAGGAATGTTCAGCTGTTGTTTTAAGCAAACACAGTTACAGAAAGGTCCCCTTTCAGTCAACAGGCTGAGGAAAATGATGTTTGGGAGGGAAGTAAAATCATGGATAATCAACATGATTTATTCCTTCTTGTTTGTTGACAGGACATTTCCCCATCATGTAAATCTTGTGCCACACTCACTGTTCATATCATGAGTAGATCAGACCTGCAGCAAGAAATCTGGGGTGAATTCCAGGCTCTTTCTTTTCTCTGCTTGGAGAGGGACTGGGGGACAAGGGCTGGGGGGACAGGAGCCAGGGAATGGCTTCCCAGTGCCAGAGGGCAGGGCTGGATGGGAGATTGGGCAGGAATTGTTCCCTGGCAGGGTGGGCAGGCCCTGGCACAGGGTGCCCAGAGCAGCTGGGGCTGCCCCTGGATCCCTGGCAGTGCCCAAGGCCAGGCTGGACATTGGGGCTGGGAGCAGCCTGGGACAGTGGGAGGTGTCCCTGCCATGGCAGGGGTGGCACTGGGTGGGCTTTAAGGTCCCTCCCAACCCAAATCAGTCTGGGAATCTGTGATCCTATGAATTTATTCATCCAGGATGGGGGGCACACAATGGCACAGACACAAAATCCTGTTCTCTCCTTCCTCTCTCGTCACTTCCCAGAAACTGATTGGAGAGACCATCAGCTCCCAGTGTATTGGCAGTCTTCTGCCATGTCCCAAGGGAAAGGATGAGAGAAAATGGCCCTAAGTTGTACCAGGGGAGGTTCAGATTGGAGATTGGAAACAATTTTTCCCTGCAGAGTGGTGAGGCCTTGGGATAAGCTGCCTGGTGGAGTCACTGTCTCTGGGAGTGCTCAGGAGGAGTCTGGATGTGGCCCTTGGGGACAGGCTTTGGGGTGCTGCTGGTGCTGCTGGGGTGGCACTGGGTGATCCTGAAGGGCTCTGCCAGCCCTGATGATCCTGGGATTCTGTTCTCCCCTTGCCAGCCCTGTGCCCTGGTGTGCTCAGTCTCCTCCCTGCATAGGCAGCCAATCCACGCTGTGCTCATCTCTTTTTTGGCTCTCTGGATCCGTGTTCCCATCCTCTGCAGACCTTGGCTTTATTTATTCATGATAAAAGCAGTGGAATTGCAGAGCTTTGCATAACTTTTGGATCATGAGATTGACATTATTGTCTTTGGTGCAGGACGTTTCTTTTGTTTGCTCAGTTTGGGGCATTCCAAGTGTCATCACACCGAATGTTTGTTTTTGGAAAGATCATGGTTGTAACAACTTGAGCCCACATATCCTCAGCCATAGTGACAGCACAGTGTCCTTCTTAATTAAGTTCACCATAATATTAAAAAAAGTTCTGATTCCCCTTGGTTTCAGAGGGCTCAGTTTGGTGCAATTTTAACTGGCACTAAAGAAAGAAAGAAAAAAAGAAAATAGATGAGTTGGAATTCTACCACCAACCATTTGTTTCATCCCCAACACCCTCCTGGCACCAAAATCATAAAATCACAGAATTGTGGAATGGTGTGGGTTGGAAGGGACCTTAAAGCCCATGCCATGAGCAGGGACACCTTCCACTGTCCCACGCTGCTCCAATCCCCAGTGTCCAACCTGGTCTTACATCTGTAAAGCTCCATGGTGACCATCCTCAGGGAGGAAACTTGCTGGAAAGAAATTTTTTTTTCCCTTTTGAGTTTTTTTTTTCTTGGATTCTTTGCAATGTGGCTTGTGCTGGCAAACACAAGGGGGTCAGACCGGTTTGCTGGCTGGCAGCCCAGGGGATCCCAGAGCTTTTTATCTCACCTTCAAGAGCAAGGTGGGTTGACAGGGCTATGAAGGTGGGGAAGGGTCTGGAGGGGCCCCATGAGGAGCAGCTGAGGTCCCTTGGCTTGTCCAGCTGGAGCAGAGGAGCCTGAGGGCAGAGCTCCCCGGGGCTGCAGCTCCTCCCGAGGGGCAGCGCAGGGACAGCTCCGATCTCTGCTCCCGGGCCAGGGACAGCACCCAGGGAGCGGCTGGAGCTGGGCCAGGGCAGGGTTAGGTTGGATTTTAGGGAAAGGTTCTTCCCCCAGAGGCTGCTGGGCACTGCCCAGGCTCCCCAGGGAATGGGCACGGCCCCGAGGCTGCCAGAGCTCCAGGAGCGTTTGGACAGCGCTGCCAGGGATGCCCAGGCTGGGATTGGTGGGGTGTCCGTGCAGGGCCAGGGGTGGGACTGGGTGATCCCTGGGGGTCCCTTCCAGCTCTGGATATTCCAGGATTCCATGATTTATGACTCTCTGAAGGTGGATGTCCAACCAGAGCCTTTGCCTGGGGTTTGGGGGTCTGTTTTGGGTGAGTCTCTGCCAGTGTGGGCTTCACTCTTCTAGGTTCCCAGTGACCTGGCAGCCCAAAAGGTGAGGCTGGTGAGTGCTCTGTGACAACTCAGAGGAGCACCCATGGATGGGATCTTCCCCTGTTTTGTGTCTCCAACAGCTGTTCCAGTCAGTGACCATGCTGCCGTTGCCCAGTTCTGCAGAGATCAGGACATCAGGCTGGTGGTGGTTGGTCCCGAGGTTCCTCTTGCTGCTGGTAAGAGAAACAAGCTGGAAATCACAGCCTTGAGCATTTAGGAAGAAAAGTAAATTTTAATCCTCATCTGTGCATCACTCACCAGTGTCTCCAGTCTGAATGGAAACAGATCCTCTGGGGCAGTTTCCCTGAAATTCAGAGTCGTGCTGAGGTGAAAAGGAATTTCTGAAGGGTAGTGTGTGAGCAAGAAAGCCAGTTTTGGTTTTCCTATGGAGTTTTCATGTTTTGAAATAATTATAATTTGAGTCTTGGTAAAAAAAACCCTAATTATAAACATGCTGATAGTTTTTCTGCTTAAACCATTTGTCATCTTCACAGAAGACTCATGTTGACCTTTTAGCTCAAAGGTGTCTTAAACCAAGGGAGGATTGTCATCCTTTCCCAAACCCAGCACATCCTGGGGGCCTCCAGTGGTGCAAGGTTCCCTGCTCCTGGTTCCAGTGAGGAAAGCAGGCACTGCAGACACCCAGATCGCTTCTTGTTCCTGGCATTCTTGCTCCAAGGAATCGTGCACCCCTGGACTTGGCTGGCCTGACTCCCATAAATCATCTGGAGATTTATAACATGTTTTGTGTTTAGGAATTGTGGATGACTTGACAGCAGCTGGGATCAGGTGTTTTGGCCCCACAGCAAAGGCAGCTCAGCTGGAGTCCAGCAAGAGCTTTACCAAAGCCTTTCTGGATCGTCATGAGATCCCCACTGCCAGATGGAAAGCCTTCACTGATCCCAAAGCAGCATGTGGCTTCATCAACAGGTACAATTCTTGTCATTTTAGACATATTCTTACTAACAGTGTGCTGGATATCCAAACCAATCAAACGATTGCTCATGTATCAACACTTTTGGGATAGAACATCTGCCAAGGTTTCACAGGGTCACCCACCATGACTCTCTCAAACTGCAGCAAGTCTGAGAAAAAAGGTTCCTCCTGCTTTGAAATGAAATGAAAGTTCAGTGTTCAGTTCACAGGAGAATGTAGGACAAGCTGTTACTTTTTTGCCAGTCTGCCTGCTGGGGAAAGGCAGGGAGCAGCCCAGAGCCATCTGTGCTGGCTTCTTGTCCCTCTTCTCCACCAAAAAAACCTGGAGAATTACTCAGCAACTGATGATCTGCTCATCACAGTACAACCCAGGTCACCCCAGATGATACAAGAGTAAATTCCCGAATGGAAAGCAGTAATGAACAGTCAGGAAATTCCCTGGTGGGGAAAAGAAGCAGAAACCCTTCTCAGGCAGAGCATAACGAGAGCAGCCTGGTGTGATTTGTGTGTTACTCAATAAGGTTGCTGTGAAAACTGAGAAGTACTTTGGTCTTTCGACTCTTGAAACGTTCAAAGTGTCTTTGCAAGGACTGTTCATGTGGAGTGTCTGTCCTGTGCCTTGGCAGTGCCAACTTCCCTGCTTTGGTTGTCAAAGCCAGTGGCCTGGCAGCTGGCAAAGGAGTCATCGTGGCTTCGACCAAGGAGGAGGCCTGCAGAGCTGTCACTGAAATCATGCAGGTGAGCAGGAATGTCAGCACAAATCAGCTGTTCAGCACCTCAGAGCATCACAGATACTCCTCCTTTCATGTAACAGGAACTTGGCTGTCAGACATCAAATCTTTTACCCTTTTATTTGGCCAGCCATGAAACTCGGTTTTATTTATTGCTTGAGGCAGTTCCTTTAGGCTAAAATAAAACCGTTCTTCATGAAAACCCACCCTTATTTCACTTACTCATATACGCAATTCCTTTTTTTTTTTCACTGTATGAGACTTTTGCAATCCTGCAGGTCCCACAGTGCAGGAACACGAACTCAGTGATTGAGGTGATCTTTACAAGCACCATTTGGACTAAGCACAGCACTTAAATGTGTAGTCAGATTCTAGTGGGATTATTTCAAGTGCAATTCACATTGAGGAAGGGTATTCCACAAATATATTTGGAGCATCAAGATTTGAAGTGAGGCCAAATGAAGTATTTTTATCTGACCAGTGAAGAACACAGAGCTGAGGCTCCCGGGTCTGGCCCTCAGCTGCTGTCAGCAGCACAGCATCCTAAAATTCCATGGAGCTCTGCTGATCCATGGGAGACATTATCTGACACACTTGTGCTTCAAGAGTCAGAACATGGGGGCTGCAGTCACATTTGGGGGGGGGCCTATGGTCACTGGACGATTCATGTATACAAAAAACCAGCAAGTTAGAGAGTTCTAGAGATCCCCAAAATCACCTTGGCAGTGTGGGCTGGTTGTTCTTAATTTCTTAATTACCCAGAATATGCAGCCAGGGTTCAAGCATCGCACTGGGATACCAAAATCCTGCTCCCTTCCCACGTGTTGTATAAAATTGCACTTCTTTATCAAGTGAAAGTGCAGATTGGAGGCTTGGTAGTCATTGCTGTTGGGGTGAATTTCAGAATGTAGAGCATGAGGAATTGCTCAGTAATCACAAATACCCTCTGCCATTTGCAAATATTCAGTAATAAACCCTGCACTTATTTGAGAATAAGCAGAAAGGAGGAGTAGGGATTTTACCACTGCTGACATCCCTGGGGGGAGAATGGATTCATAGTCTCAAACCTGTGCTGCATTTTTGCTGTATTAAAAATACATATTTGTTGTTGCATTTTCAGTAGTTTAAAACTGGAACAGAACTAAAGAGATTTTGTTTTACTGTAGGATAAGAGTTTTGGCACAGCTGGGGAAACTGTTGTTGTTGAAGAACTTCTTGAAGGAGAAGAAATTTCTGTAAGTGCATTTTGCTATAACACTTTGGTTCTACCTGTTCTGAATTGTTTGGGATTCACCAAGTACCTTCACCTACAGAGGAGGATTTTATTAGCTAAATTAAAACCATTCCCTGCTTATAAATACAATTGTATTGGTTAAAGACAGCTGTGCTAAGAACCAAGCTTCCTGTGGTCTGTTAAATTAAATTAAATCAAATGAAATCAGAATAACTGGTGCCACATGGAAAAGAAAATCCGAATCTTAACACTTTCAGTGTCATGGAGGGCCCAGATCTGTGTTAGGATTTTCTGACAGCTCAGTATTTTCACAGTGTTGATTTATCTGCAGACACAGAACACTTCCTTCATTCTAAGCTGATTCAGCTCCTTCATTTAAAATCTGGACCTGGTTTAAATGGCAGAGTGGGAAGGAGAACGAAGCCCAGGGTTGGGCAACTTGACACCTGCAGCACATAAAGGACAACAGCCAAGCTCCAGCTCAGGTTCCCCAAGTCCTGGGGCTGGAATGGGCTTGTGCTGGAAGTTGGGAACATTCCTCTTGGAGCTGTGGTGGTTACAAAGTCAATCAGCCCCAGCTCTTGCCATCTCTCCATGATCAGACTTTCCTGCCCACAGGGAGAAATGGATGTGCACATATTGGGTGTCTTTATTCCCTCCTGCTTGCCTAGACCTGTTTAGGAACCAAGGGATTATCCAGCCCTTCATTCTCTGGTGGGAAATATGTCATGCTCCTAAATATTCCTTGGAATACCAAGCAGATTTATTGCAATGTAACACAATAATCCAAACATGCAGTCGAAGGTGGGTTTTTTGCTCTGCTGACTGGCACTTAGGAAGGAAATGTACTGCTTGACTTGCCCAGAAAAATAATTCACCTTCCACAAATGACTTATTTTTTAGTATATTAATATTGTGGCTTATTTTGGATCCCTGCTGGTTTTATAATTAGCATTATAAAATGGTTTTGAGTATTGCTCCCATTAGTCCAGACAGGGAACAACGTTACCCAGTTTGAGTGTACAACATCATCCAGTTCCAGAAGATGCCAGCAGGCTTGTTATTCTGAAGATATTGAGGATAAAAGCAACTGCTATATACATAATTTATAAATATTTCACAAGTAAATAGCTTTATCAGCAAGGACAAGGAAGTCTTGGAAGGAACGTAATGCCTTCCTTCCAGGGCAGGGGCTGGGAAGGGAAAGGAAGAAGTAATTTCCATCATGGAGTATTTTAATTAATTAATTTTTTTAAACCTTTGGAGTGTTTCTTTTCAGTGCAACTGCTGATGGTATCATTTTTCTAGGTTTTATTAAAGGCAATTTCTGAAGGAAGGTCACACAAGATGAGTCCCTGCTTCCTGAGGAAAAGGCAAATGCTTAGAACCCCATCATTTATTTTATCAGGGAGGCAGAGTTTATCCTCTTGAATATCCCTTTGTCACAGTGAAAACCATCTATATTTGCACTAATTGCACTTGAGTTTTAACTCTTTTCCTTGTTTTTAGTGCCTGTGTTTCAGTGATGGGGTCACCATTGCTCCCATGCCCCCAGCCCAGGACCACAAGAGGCTGCTGGATGGAGACGAAGGCCCCAACACAGGAGGGATGGGAGCTTACTCCCCAGCTCCTCAGGTGCAAATGGATTGATAAGGAAGGGAAAAATGCATGGATAAGGATGGGAAAATGGACTGATAACGGGATGTTTCACTCCAGCTGTACCACAGCCATCACTGAAAACCTGTGGGAATGTTTAATTCCAGCAAGAGGAGCAGGAGGGAATGGGCTCAGCTGGATGGAAAGAGCTGCTTAAAGCAGACATGGCCAACTAAAATCCCCAGCTTCACAAATTTCTCTGAAGAGGAGGATACCTCTACTGAGTTACTTGGAATTATAAAGGGAGAGTGTTATTTCTGCAAGCTTATATTTGATTGGGATTGAAGTGTTATGAAATGCTGCTCATTAGAACCAAGTGCTTAAACCCACAGTTTTATCTTGTGCCAAACAAAGCTAATGGTGAATGTTGGCTGTGGCTTAAGGTGGTTTGGGGTCTGCTTGATAGGGAACTTCTATTGGCAGAAGTAGAGAGAAAAACTTTCTTGGCTTTCCATTGGAGTGGGCAAGAGACCATCCAAGAGTTCTGCTTGGCTCTTAAAAACACAAAATCAATCCCTCCCTTTTTACAAACGCTGGTTTCTAATCCTTTTCGTTAGATTTCTAAAGATTTGCTGCAGAAGATAAGAGAGACTGTTCTTCAGAAGACTGTGGATGGCATGAGGAAGGAAGGTGTCCCCTATTTGGGTATGTACAAAACGTTGGGATTTTTAACCATCAGGAGATCAACTTTTTATTTTGCTTTTTCCTCTTTGTTGCCTGTCTCACACGGGAAGTTAAGGGAAACAGCTTTGATTTATTGGGAACTGGGTTTGGTATCAGTGGCTTGATTCAGGGTCCATGGAAATCAACAGCGGTCATTTCATGAACAGGGGATAATTCCTCAAGTGAGGAAGAACAGAAAGGAAAATGTTAAAAATAAGATGCAAAATGGTGACCACAATTATTTCTTTTTTTTTAAATTTATTTTTACCATTTCTCAAATTCACTGAGCACAGGTGGCAGCCCTGCTATCAACAGATTCAAAACAAGTGAGTTCCTGAGATATCTTTTTGTATCATCTGTTGTTCTAGGTGTGCTTTATGCTGGATTAATGCTCACCAAAGATGGGCCTAAAGTTCTGGAATTTAACTGCAGATTTGGTGACCCAGAGTGTCAGGTGGGTTATTTTGTATGATTTGGCATTATGGGGGGAGTAAAATCTGTGACCATCTACCACTACTGGTAACCAGCTTTGGGGTGAATAATCAGCTCATTGCACCAAGATTTAAAATATTTGGGTTGTTTGTTCAAGGTAGAAGGTCTGTTAGGAAATTGTTCCATTCCAAAGAGGATTCCAGTAGGCTGGACTCAAATCTGGGCTTTGCAAGGGTCAGCTTGAGGAGAGCTCAGCACTTCCCTGTCTTTTCTGGAATGGACTCTGGATTTTTCCTTGCTCGCTGTTGACAAGAGGAACAAAACTCTTAAGTTCTATTCTTCAGAATAGGTTCTTCGTCCTCACCCTTTTCCCTCCATATGTAACAATTATTTTACCCACAGAAATTCTCTTTAAGGAAGAGTATTTTTAAGGGCTCACGGATGACACACTGTATGTATAATGTGTGAAAGTGCAATATGTGGACATATTTAATGCTGTTTTTACAGCTGCATTAATGTGCTTTCAAGGCCAGGGAAGGCAATGCAAGAGCACCTTGTCTGATTTGCTGCTGTGTGTTTGTGTAGGTGATCCTGCCCCTGCTGAGGAGTGACCTGTACGAGGTTCTGCAAGCAGTGATCAACAGGAGGCTGGCCAGCTCCATGCCAGTTTGGAAAGAGGACAGTGCAGCTGTGACTGTGGTCATGGCTAGCCAAGGCTATCCAGGGGCATATCCCAAGGGCTTGGAAATAACAGGTAAATAGAGCAGGAGGAGCTGCAGGAGTCTCATTCGCCCCTGGCCTCTCCCTGTCCTCTCTTGCTGCATGTGGGTGAATCACTAGAACTGAGGTTCATAGAAACTCTGGTTCTGGGTCAGCAAGAACGGCTGGGTTTTCACACATCTCAGTTTATTTTGGTGCATTTTCAGCTCTCCACACCGTGTTGTTATTTGATATTGGCACAGCACTGATATTTAATACCTGCTACAGTCAGGTGGTTCTGATCAGGTTCTTGGGTCACATTGATGCTGATGTTTTGTGCTCTGGGTGTCACTGAGGCATAAAAACCCAGCTGGAATTAGATGCTGTGTGTCAGCTAAATGCCTCTTCCCACATCCCTGAGCACACAGGTGACTTGTCTCTCCTTCAGAGGCAGTTTTTACAGATTTATTCCCATTTCCCAGCAGGATCACCCTGACTTTGACTGTGGTTTCTAGACACTTGATACCCCTTCACTGAGAACATTCTAACCAACAGCTGATCTTTTTAACAATACCCACAGGGCTTGCCAAGGCCAAGCAGCTGGGGCTGGAGGTGTTCCACGCAGGCACAGCCCTGAAGGATGGCAGGGTGGTGACCAGTGGGGGCAGAGTGCTCACAGTCACAGCCATCAAGGAGGACCTGCCGGCGGCGCTGCAGGAGGCCAACCTGGGCGTGGCTGCCATCCACTTCCAGGGGGCCATCTACAGGAGGGACATTGGCTATCGGGCCATAGCCTTCCTCAGGCAATCCAGGTAGATATTGCAAATCCCTGAAGTGGGAATAACTGGTGTGAAAAGGATCTAAGCACATCCCTGGTTAGTATTAATAACTGGTGTTGATATTCTGTGTAACTCTTGACAAGTTTTAACCCCATCCTTGTAATCAAGCTCAGCAAGACCAGCCAAGGGAGGAGCATTTTGAATGTCTGATCCATGTTCTCACTCTCCTAAACCTGAGTTAAACTACAGTGACAAGCACACAGGAATGATCTGTGCTGCTGCAGTTGCTAGGTCTGGTTTAGGGAAGGTGAACTTCTGCTTCTTGGACTTTGGATCACAGCTTTTGCTCTGGGTTTGTCCTGTCCAGAAGTCTAATATTTGATATCATGAAATGTGGTCACAGCCCCAACCTGCCAGAGCTCCAGGAGCGTTTGGACAGCGCTGCCAGGGATGCCCAGGCTGGGATTGGTGGGGGGTCTGGGCAGGGCCAGGGGTGGGACTGGATCATCCCTGTGGGTCCCTTCCAGCTCAGGAGATTCTGTGATTTTATACATGAACAAAGTTCAAGCTGGCTTATTGGCCCTTTTTAGCTTTTAGAAATGGTTAAAATTACCTTGAGCCCCCCACCTTGTTGGGATTTACATTTTACTGGGATAGCTGGCTAATAACAGGGTAGGGTTCATCACTTCTTTCCACTCTCTTTCCACTGTAAGACTCTGGAGATGATATGGGTGTGGGGGTTTTTTTATAGCAGGGAGTCCTGTTGTCTCTTTAATGTTCCTGAAAGCTTCTTGCAGGTCTTTAGACTCATTTTTACCTAATAAGAAACTGTTCTGCTCCAATGAGCTCCAAACATACCTTTTCCCAAGGGGCTGTTTTGTAGGCTGGGAAGCACATCAGTGATGGTTCTGTTGCTGCTGGCAGTGTATCCTGATAAGTATTTTGTAAAATTATGATCAATAAACTTCCTAAAAGAACAAGGGTGTTGGTATTTAGTCTTCTTTCTCTCCTAAGTGCTCTGCATCTCTTGACAATTTGATGTGAAAATGTGGAATTGGGATTTGTAGTAGAAAAAAAATCAGGTCAGTGAGGCAAGAGGGGGCACTTTGCTGAGCAGTTCCCTCCCACACTGAGTTCCTGGGCCACAGCCAGCAGGTTTCCTGCCTGGAATGCCTGCCTGGGAGGAGCCCTGGAGGCTGCTCCAAGTTCTGCTCCTGAAGGGGAGTCGGGATGCTTCAGTCCCAGAATCCCAGCCTGGGTTGAGTTGGAAAGGACCTTAAAGCTCATCCTGTTCCTGCCATGGCAGGGACACCTTCCACTGTCCCAGGTTGCCCCAAGCCCTGTCCCCTTTGGACTCAGTGAAGGAAAGGGGATAGCTCTGGAAATTTGGGGACTCACTTCCTCTTGGCAGCCTGGAAGGACTCAGTCCTGAGGCACCTCATGAAAATTGCCAGAATGCTCAATAAAAAGTACTCCAGAAAATTTTAAAAATTAGAGATTCATTTAAAGGATCAAAGCAGATACCAAAAAAAAAATTAACAAATTTGAAATACTCCTACAAACATGGTGAAAATCAGGTGAACATTTATCATATTCAGACTGAAAGGGGCTGACTTTGGTTGTTGCAGGTCAATATTTCCTTGAGTGTTATTCACAGCCTGAACAGCTGCCTGTGGTAATTCTTGTCCTCTTGCCAGTTTTTGGGCAGGGATATGCTGTGAGTGCAGACACCTTTGGATTTTCCTGGTAGCACTGCTCCTGGGCCAGTTGTTCTGGCATTTGAAGTCTTATCAATTCCAGATGTTCCAGCAATGATCTTCACAACAGAAATACCTTTCATCCTTAGCACTAAAAAAAAAATTCCCACATCCTAAAATAAGATTTAATAGAGTACAAAAATATTTACTCCATTTAATGCAATTGTAGACATTTGTGTCTGTCTCTGACTTTTTCAATATTTGCTGAATTCTTGACCTGGTTGCTGAGATGGGTTTTGTGAATTAACTGAATATTTTTTTGTTCAGCTGAGTCAATTATAAGTGGGTTTCAGTTGTTTTGTTGTATTTGTCCTTGTTAATCACCACTGTGTTTCACCCTTGGCATTGAAACTTCAGGCTGCATCCCATCAATAGGAGAGAGAAAACAGGGGTGGACCTAAAGTAGGGATGCACCTGGTTCATGCCATTGACAGCCTGGGAATAACAACTGCTTAACTGGCATGAGCTGTGTTTGCTGGAGTGAAAAGTCATGAAAGTCCCTGTCCCCAAAATGGAAAGGTCCCTCTGTAAATGTGGGCTGGTGCTTCGTGTGCCCAGAGGGCTGGGGGGACACACAGGTGACACCAGTTAGTTCCAGTGTGTGGATCTTACATAAACCCCACCCGGAGCTTGCAGGCATCTCCTCCTAGATTCCTAAACCCCACTGAGGAACCTGGGTCTTTTTAAGGAAATATGAAACATATTCTTTATTAGAAAGCCCACTGAAGTTAGAAAGAGGTGTGGCTGCTTTTGTGGGGGGATCATTCTGGTGATAAGGAGAGGCAGCTTTTAAGCTGCAGCTGTAAAACTCTGGAAATATCCTGGAGGTTATTGATTTACCTGAGCCTTGTGGGTGGAAAAGGGACGTGACCTCAGCCCTGCTCTGACCCAGCCGTGCATTTTTGTGCCTGTTTTGGTTTGGGAGCTTTCCCACTGACACCTCAAGGCCTGGACGGGGTGCTCCCTGCCCTGGGCTGGTGACAAGGTGGGGATCAGTCACAGCTTGAGGTCTTTTCCAGTCTAAGTGATTCTGGGATTCTGTATCTGGCCCAGGGATTCAAACCTTGCAAAATCAGATCTATGCTGCCTATTTCACCTTGTTGTCAGAGGTTTGGTTGTTGGTTTTATCTTGGGATTTGACCATATGATCCCAGTGCTCTGATGTCATCTTCAAGACTCTGGAATTATCCGTGTACTGCTCCTGGCAGCCCCTCCTCAGACAGCAGGATGGGATTCTGCACAGTTAATCCACTTGGGGATGTAAAGAAGTAAATATTATTTGAAAATACATTCACTAATCAGCTGCCATCTCATTTTCCCCACTCTTCCAGAGGCCTGACTTACAAGAACAGTGGGGTGGACATTGAAGCAGGGAACACTTTGGTGCAGAAGATCAAGCCCTTGGCTGCAGCCACATCAAGGTCAGGTAAGACAAGAACCTTGTGCTCCTGTTTTGGTCACTTCTTGGCAATGAGGTTTATCAGTTGATCCTGATCTTGATAAGAAGATCATATTTATGTGCCCTGTCTGTTTCCACATGACACAAGAAAATCTGTGGTAAGCAAATGCCTGGGATTTTATTCCAAATGCACAGCTTTTAATCCCCAAATGGCTCTAAACTCCATCTCCTGAATGCCAGGAGTGTTGGAGAGCACAGTTCAGCACTGTACAAGGATAAATGCAAACAAAAATCCCACCATTTCCTGCTGGGTTTGATTCCATGGATTGTTATTTCTTGCACAGTGACCTCTATCATTTGGGGGGGATGAATGTTTAGGAAGGTTATGAGATGTAGAATTCCTGACACAGATGGGGAACACACACCTTTTGCTTGGTGAAACCAGCATTGATTCATCCTTTTTTGGGGGTTCAGGCACATCTTGCTCTAGCAAGTCCTTGTAATTCTTTGGACAGATTTAAAATATCATTTAAAATATCATGAAATAGCCCTTTTATTTCAAATTAACTGAGACCCTTCTAATAAAGTCAGATATACAGAGAGGGGAAAATATACATGTTCTCACACCAGTACAACAATCTTACCACAGTTCCTCCTGTTTTTCAGAGAAGCACTCAGTGCAAGGGGGAAATCTGTCAGTCACAGGAATTCCTGACGGTTCAGTCACAAAGTTGGGGATTTTTAGGCTTAGGCTAATGATGAATTAAAAAGACAAAGCAATCTAAGCAGATTAGGAGCTCCTCAGTGAAGAGGTTCTAAATGCCAGAGAAAAGTTTCCTGGTGACAAAGCGAAGTCGTGTTGATAAACCTTGGAGGGAATTTCTGGTGGAGATCCTGCAGAAGGCCCTGGAAGTAAAGCTGGGCTGTTTCTCCTGTTTCCTGGCTGACAGGCTGCAGTGCAGAGCTCGGAGGCTTTGCTGGGCTCTTTGACCTGAAAGCAGCTGGTTACAGAGATCCCATCCTGGTGTCTGGGACCGATGGCGTCGGCACAAAACTCAAGGTAAGGTGGAAATCCACAGCAAAGAAGGAAAAACAGCACAGAAGGGAAAATATTCTATCAGAAAATAGCAGTTGTCTTGTAAAAATACCTATTGGCCTTTCTAAAAAGGGGATGAAATCTGAAATTGCCCTTCTTAAGGCAAAAGAATCAAATACCTGTAAATAGCCAGAAGTTGATATGATGCCTATATTAAGGATGTAATCAGGAATTTTGTTTCACAAAGGCAGCATCTCCACCCTCAAAAGGATTATTCATGGGGAAAAACATTTAATCCCAGGTTTGCTGTTGTGTTTGGGCTGCAAGGAAACCCCTTTCAGCAGAGTTTCCTTCTCAGTGCCTTTTGGATTTGCCATGGAGACAAGAATAATTCCTGAAGAGAGTTAGGGGATGATAAGAAACAAAGCTTCTCCTCCAAGAACGCCTGGAGGGACAGTGGGATTTTGGTCCATCGCTCGCAGACCCCGCTCCTGATTTCAGTCCCTTCCAGACCCTGGCTCATGTTCCAGGAGCCCAGAGCTGATCCCAAGTGTCTTGCAGATTGCACAAGAGTGCCAGAAACACGACACCATCGGGCAGGACCTGGTGGCCATGTGTGTCAATGACATCCTGGCTCAGGGAGCTGAGCCCCTCTTCTTCCTGGACTATTTTGCCTGCGGCAAACTCGACGTGCAAGTGGCTCAAGGTGTCATTGCAGGAATAGCTGATGCCTGCAGGAAAGCTGGATGTGCTCTTTTGGGTAGGAACACTCTCCTCTGGGGGATATGAAAAACCTTCTGCAAGGTCTTTGTAGTTGGTTCTAATGTGGTTGGGTTCCTACTCTATGGAAGGATCTGGGAGGAGTGAAAAACCAAAGTGTTCCCTGTCTTTGCTTTCAGGGAACTTCATCTCTCTAAATCACAGGGGAAGGAGACAGTACTTTAAAAATTTAGGCACAGATTTAGGTTGGATATTGGGAAAAGGTTCTGTCCTTTTTTCCAGTTTTTTAGGGAAGTTAGGAACAGAAGTCCTTTCTCAGTGGGAGTGTGTAGTTTTGGGGCCATTTACAAGCCTTGAACAAGAGGCTCTTTATGCCCTCGTTTACTTTTTTCCTGCATGAACTGTTGGTCAGCTTTATGTTTGTTTTAAGGTGTTCTCTGCATTTATCAAATATAATCACCCCATTCATGCTGCAGCAGGGTCTGTGTTAGGGGAGCCCTTGCGATGAGCTCTCCAAAATGTCAAGATTTTATTTCCAGTTCAAGACTTTCAAACTCCACGGGCCTTTCTGCAAGAGCTGAATCTTCAGCTCAACAAATGAAACTCATCACCCCACTGATAGTGAGGGGGTGAGGGCTCATCTCCTGCTTGGTTTTGCACAATTAACTATGGATTTAAATGCTGGATGGCCAAGCACTTCTCCCCATTTTGTCTCTTGGCTTCTCCATCCTCCATTTGATTGAGCCCTTATTAAATACAGCTGAAACCCCAGGACTGAAAAAAGCAGCTGAAGCTGGAGCACAGGGCAGGGAGTGAAAAGTGGGAAGAGGGGAGAAAAAGGCAGGATTTTGTCCAGAGCAGCTGGGGCTGCCCCTGGATCCCTGGCAGTGCCCAAGGCCAGGCTGGACATTGGGGCTTGGAGCAGCCTGGGACAGTGGGAGGTGTCTGTGCCGGGGTGGAATGGGATGAGCTTTGAAATCCTTTCCAACCCAAACCACTCTGGGATTTTATGATTAAAAGACAGCTTTTTTAACAGCTCTTTGCTGTGTTTTTGGTTCCCCAGGAGGAGAAACTGCCGAGATGCCAGGGATGTATCCCCCCGGGGAGTACGACCTGGCTGGGTTCGCCGTGGGGGCCGTGGAGCGAGGGCAGATGCTGCCCCAGCTGGACAGGATCACTGAGGGGGACGTGGTCATTGGGGTGGCATCTTCTGGGGTCCACAGCAACGGCTTCAGCCTCGTGAGGAAGATCGTGGAGAAGTCCTCCCTGGATTTCTCCTCCCGCGTCGGGGTCTCCGGGGATCAGACACTGGGTACCGCTTTCCTCTCAGCTTCCCAACACTTGACACAGTTATTTTGTCTGGGCCTTTGAAACTTCCCTCAGGCACCAAAAAAAAATTCATCTTTAGTATATTTTCTTCTTCTTCTTTTCCTGGGAATCACATGTGCAGGGAAGAAACAAAGGGAGGGGGATAAATAATTAATTATGTGCTAAAAAAAAAGGTAGAACTTTGTGTTTCTCTCTAGGACAATGCTCACTAATATCCCACAATTTGCTAGTTTGATATTTGCTTGATTTTACATTGATTCACATTTTTCTCCACGCTTTTTCCCTCTCCCATGGACAGGAGAACTCCTGCTAACCCCAACTAAACTCTACAGCAAGACTCTGCTGCCTGTGCTGCGCTCGGGCCACGTCAAAGCCTACGCCCACATCACTGGAGGGGGCCTGCTGGAAAACATTCCCAGAGTTCTCCCAGAGTGCTTTGGTGTCGTTTTAGGTGAGAGAGAAGGAAAGCTGTGGAAAAATCCTCATGTTAATGTGGATTGCTGTGGAAGCCTGTGGACATAGGGCCACACCAGCTGATCTGTGCTGTAGGAGCTGGAATTGCCTGTCTTGAAATGTTTGAGTTTTTCCTTGTACCTGAACCAGAGCCAGGCAAAACACTTTGTGGTGGAAAGACTGCTCCCCATTGAATTCCCTTCCCTGGTGGTGTTTGGGATTGGATTTCTTAGGACACTTGCAAAAACAAAACAACCTTACCAGCAATCCCAAGTCAGCTGTCACCATTTGCAATTCCCTACAAAATTATTGCAAATTAAATGATACTCATGAAGTTTTCACTTAGCATTCAGAGGTGCTTGTGAGCTCAGGGACAGCTCCTGCTACTTGACTTCACTAATCCTCAGCGCCCTCCCCTCAGGTGTGCTGGAAAGGGTTTCACAGGTGGGGAAGGTGAGGTATGGGAAGGGAAATGGCTGACACAGGTTGTGACAGCTCATGGGGTTGTACAATAAAATAAGGAATTCATAGGGAGTTCTGAATGCCAGAACTGCACATAAATCATTTTCCACTTGTCCACTGATATATATTCATGTGTATATGCACCTCTGCTCTGGAGCCAGGCTGGCAGAGCTGGGAATGTCCTGCCTAGAGGAGAGAAGGATCCAGGGAGAGCTCAGAGCCCCTTGCAGGGCCTAAAGG
>NW_024581016.1:527686-539286 GCF_017639235.1 Corvus kubaryi
CTGCTCCATCCCTCTGCTCATCCTGGTGCCTCCTCTGGCCTCTCTCCTACATGTCCATGGATCTGGGGCAGCCCAAACATAAACAAAGAAATCACACAGGAACAGAAATAAGGGATCCAGAAGCCACCAGAGGACATATCCCTACCCTGTGCCAGGAAAGCTGTGCTCTCTCTGGGAACTGGGAATAATCTGTGCAGGGCTTTCCTACAGGAAATCACAATCCACAGCCATTTCCTGTCTGGATTCTCCCCTCTCCCTAACATTAAACCATCAATGCTGATGTTACCTCAGCACTCCCCCACTATTCCCTCCTGCCCACTCAACACAATTCCCTACAAACACCTGGAGCTGGTACCCCACAAACACTCACAGGTCTGACACAGGGAAGCAAAACTGTTCAGGGTTTTGGGGTTTTTTTTAGATTCCTGTTTGGAGGGGAGGATAAGGGAAGAGGAGGAACTGCTGCCACCACCTGGGAAAATGAAAACCAAGCAGAGTTTTCTCCTTGCCATGGGCTCAAGGGATTCTGATATATCCATTACCCAAATGGATATTGATATCTAAATTAATGTTGAATGCCTGTATGAATCCTGAATATCTGTGTCTAAAATCTAAGTTAATATTGAATACCTATATGAATATTGAATATCTATCTCTAAAATCTAAGTTGATATTGAATACCTATATGAATATTGAACACCTATATCTAATATCTGAGTTAATATTGAACACCTATATCTAATATCTAAGTTAATCTTGAATACCTATATGAATATTGAACACCTATATCTAGTATCTAAGTTAATCTTGAATACCTATATGAATATTGAACACCTATATCTAGTATCTAAGTTAATCTTGAATACCTGTGTGAATACCGAATATCCCTGTGCCCACCTTCCCCAGCCCCTGGGGCCCTGTGAGGAAGGTGTCCCACTCTGGTGATCCCAGGGCAGATGGAGGAGGCTGCAGCGCTCCTGTTTCAAAGGTCACAGCCCCTCAGGTCCCATCCTGTCCCTCAGGTCGGGCTCTGGCTGAGTCCACGTGGCCTCCTGGCCCCAGGCAGGAAAGGCAGGCTGTGCTGCCAGCACTGCCTCAGGCTCCTGGCACTCTGTGCCAGTGCTCCCCATGGCCGGGGCACAGCTGCTGCAGGATGACACAGTTCCATCCTTCCCCATCACCTCCTTGTCACAGCAGCAGCAGCAGCAGCTGAGAGCAGATTTAACGCTGCAGGTGAGAGATCTCAGTGAGGAGCATTCCTGCCCCAAGGACCAGGAGCAAGGAGCAAGGCAGGCTCAGAGGGGGATCCAGGGGAGCTGTACAGACCTCTGGGAGCAGAGGGAGATCCAAACCCACGGAAGGACTAGGCTGTAATTAAATAGCGAACAACCTGCCAGAGTTACCTGTTACCTCCATGCCTTTGTCACAGTCTCCTGGGTATCCTGGGCTGGCCATGACCACACACACAGCAGTTCTGTTCTCTGACCAGGCTGGCATGGAGCTGCAGAGTTTGCCATCAATTGTTGCTTGAATCACTTCATAAAAATCATTTTTAAGCAGAGGGAGAATTACCTGTAGAAAGTTTTCAGAGTGATGGACGTTAACTTTTATTTTGCTGGCTTGCTGAAATTCACCTTAGGGAAAATTCAATTGGTGGAATAAAACCTGTGTATGCCAAGCCAGTAGATTTGGAAACTCTGGGTGAGCATTCCATTTGCAGCATCTTTTGGCACCAGTCATTAATTTAGAAACACAAGGTGTGAGCTTATGTAGAAGGAACATGAATTTAGGCCCCTCCCATTCTGCTTCTATCCAGAACCACAGAATCTGAGGGACAGTGTTTTAACTTAAAACCTTTAACTAATAATTCACAGGAGCTGATGAGCCAAAATTTTAAGTTACCTCAGACATTGTCTAAGATGTTCACATCCAGATCTTTCCCTAGAAATAAACTACAACAGTAAGAGGTAAAAGAATGGAGCATCTTTAATTTTCCAGTGTGTTTCACTCACCTGGCACTGGGGATCCCCAAACTGGCATTTAAAGTTTAAAATCTTCACCCCCTCTTTGGTCAGCATCAAACCTGTTTGCAGCACACCTGGACACAAAGAGCACAGCCAAGCAAATGAACTTAAACATTTCTTTCTTTCTTTCAAGAACTTCTTTAAATTAAACAGAGCATTTTGGAGTTTGGGATTCATTTCTGCAAATCAGAAGGCATTAGGAGCAAGGGTCCTGCAAGCACTTAGATGCAAGTCATAATAATTCCTCAATACCCGCAAAAGTGAGAAGCAGCCACCTGAGAACAGGGCACCACATTTCAAACCCCACAAAGCAAAGGTTCTCTGGCATCCTGCACCCAACTCCGTTCTTACTCAGCTCCCACTCCACTCTTACTCAGGCATTGTAAAAAAAGGCCCCAAAAAGCAGAAACTAAAGATGTGGGTTGGATCCCAGCTTTTAGAGGTCTGAGATCTCTTCAGTCCAACAGCAGCCCTTGGCATTATGTGACACCTGTGGGCATCACCTGCCTTTTCCAAAATAGCCTCTGGATAAAGACCTGAAGAAAATGGACATTGTTGTATGTAGGAGTGAGCAGTACAGCAGGACTGAAGTATCTGTTATGCCCTGAACTGCAAATAAATCTGTTTTATTTAAAAATATTTAATAAAATCATTGTGCTTTAAGGAGAAAAGACCAAAGTTCTCTCCCAAACAAAGAGCTGTGAACCAAATGAGTGAGGCTTAACATTGCATGAAAAATGACCCGCTGCTGGGTTTTTTTATACAAATAGCATCTGGAACTCAGAAGCAGCCTCTGACAATGGAACTGACCTGGATAGGGGCTTACCTTGGCTTTCAGGTGCTCACTCACCTACATAGGCTGCTCCTTCTTGTCTCATGCTGTCCACGACGTGCTGGAGGATTGCACCCCTGATTTGCTCTAGAAGAGCTTCGGGAACCTGACAACCAAATCAAACCCACTGAGGCAGTGCTGGCATCTGCTGGCCTTGCTGGGAGGCCTGGAGTGAGCAGATGCCTGAGCTCTTTGCTGCTGTCCCAGCCCAACCCTGCTCCTTCCCTCGGGATGCTGCTGCCTGGAGGATGGAAATTCCACTCCTCTGCCTCCCGAGGTGGTTTGGGTGGTTTTTAAGGAGGTCTGGGACTGTCAGCCTGGGCTGAACACAGTCAGAGTGTTTCTGTCCTTGGACAAACCCACACTGATGTGTTGGAGCAGCTTATTTAGAGCAGTGCTTTAAGAACCAACAAGAACCCCCAGGTTATGTTCACAGCACAAAGGTCCCAGGCACACAGGGAATTCTGCAGGGGTTTTTGACGTGATGTGAATGGGAGCAGAGGAACACCAAGTTTAGGAGTAAGGGAAGAGGTAAAGGAGAGCTGCTCCAGAGAACAGGGGCTGATTAAACTCCAAAGAATGCCTGTTAAGGTTTGAGCCTTGGAATCCACTCCAGGAGACACCGGGATGGCAGCAGAGGGGGCCCTAAAGGGGCTGTGCTGAGCAGAGGCTGGGGGGCAGCAGGGGCCGTACCTGAGGCACGGGGCAATAGGCTCCCATCCCGGCAGTGCTGGGGCCCTGGTCCCCGTCCAGCAGCCGCTTGTGGGGCTGAGCCGGGGGCATGGAGGCCACGGTGACACCGTCGGTGAAACAGGAGCACTGCGGGGAGAGACACGGGCACAGCGGTGACAGCGGTGACAGCAGCCACAATGGCCACAAGAGGCCACAATGGCCTGGCCCAAGGGACAGCACTGCTGGGCACAGGCTGACGCTCAGTTCTGCTGGGAAATGGAGGAATTGCAGAAGCCCAGACTGCAAGGGACACTAAAGCCCATCCAGTGCCACCCCTGCCATGGCAGGGACACCTCCCACTGTCCCAGGCTGCTCCAAGCCCCAATGTCCAGCCTGGCCTTGGGCACTGCCAGGGATCCAGGGGCAGCCCCAGCTGCTCTGGGCACCCTGTGCCAGGGCCTGCCCACCCTCTGAGTAAAGAATCCATTTATTTCTGCTACAAGCTCATTGGCCTGAGGGAATCATTGTTTCTTTCTCATGTTTAAATAACCAAGAAAAATGGTGGCTCTCATTACAATTCCCTTTTGATGAATCCGATTTTGACCTGTCAGTCGCATGGACACACACCAGTCCTCTGGCATGTGAATAGTCTAAAAGAGGCACTAAATATTAGCACAAAGTTATTGATGTAATAAGAATTACCAAGGCAAAGTCCATAAAAACATGTTTTGGGTCACTTTAGGGAAAAAAAAAATCATTTCCCCCCTAAAATAATCACCATAAAAGCAATATCATTGTTAATGTAGAAGAAAAATCTACTAACAATATGCATTGATTAGCACGATACAGGGCTTAGATTGCATGTTATATATATGCAATATATTTATATTTCTCAAAGTGCAAATAAACAAAAAAAACCCATTTGAAATTTGAAACAATAAACTTGGGTGTGTCTGCAGAAGCACAGCAATAATGCCAAAGAGTAAAAGCACAACATCACACCATCAATCACATACAGAAAGTTCTTCCCCTTGGAGCAGTTCTTCAATAACAACCATCTCTCCAAACATTCTGTCCTATAAAAAACAAAACAAAGTAAATCCCCATTTAGCAGACATGAATCCACTGCCTAAATCCTCTCTTCATTTTCTTTTAACAGAAAAATCAATGTATGTGGGAAGTGCCAGCTTGCTTGAATGCCAGTGGGGAAGGCCAATGGAATTTCATTTGGACCTAAGAAGGCAACACTGAAATACTCCTTATCAGGCCTGGGAGACAAGGAAAAATTAAAATTTGGAGAGGCAGGGCAGTGGGACTCAAGGCTGGAACAGGAGTTCAGTCACAAAACCTCCAGGCTCTGCCTGAGGCACACAGGAGGAATCTGAGGAGACCCAGGGAAATTCCTGAGTCGAATGAACAAGTTTCTCCCAAAAGCACTTGTCTCCTGTAGCTAGAATTACAAACTCCCAGAGTACAGAACACCAAGACTTGGATTGCCAGGGATTAATTAAGGATTTCTCCACCTGCATAATCTCCTGGACAGCTCTGCAGGCCTCCTCCTTGCTGGCTGCAATGGTCACTTCTTTCCTGGCCGCTGGACCCCGCGCCCGCACCACTCGCGCAGGAAAGTCAGTGCTTTAAGGAAAGCAGAGTGGGGGTCAGGCATCCCTACTGCATCCAGGGGATCCAGGGAAATCAGCAGTTTGCTCCTGAATGCCTCCCACAGCCTCCCTTTTTTCCCCAAGGGATTGAAGAATAACCCATCAGGAAAACACATTCCCTGCTAGCCCATCCTGTCCCGCAGGTGAAGGACCCGGAGCCCTCTGGGAACAAGAAATGCAGGAATTCTGCTGTTGGTTCTGACACCAACTCAATGGATATCCTTGGATAGGTCACTGAACTTTTAACACCTCCCAGTTTCTCCCCAGGCTGTTATTTTATTCCTGCCATAGGCTTGGAAAGATGAACTCCTTGGTGATTTGTAGTTTTACAACACCACATTACAGCTCACAATCCCATTAAACACTCGGGGTTGTGAGGTTAAGGCTGAGTCAGGTCTGGCACGTAAAGGATCTGTTAAATCTTATCCCACTCTACCTCCCGAATTTCCCCACTTAGTCTGAAACACAAACTAAATCCAGACATTAAAAAAGAACAGAGCATCACCATGTTAATTAATGAATTTTAACTTTACCCAGTCACCGTCTGGCTCGTGAACAGCCAAACAAAACATTTTTTGAAGGGCTGATTCTGCACACAGATTTCCTGTTTCCTGAAAGAACACCTTCCTCTCCTTCCCACACTATGATTTCCATTAGGTTAAAGCTCACCCCCAGTTTATACCCAGGCAGGCTCACACCAGGCTCCCTTCCTCCCCATCTCGCTGTGCAGACCTGGGACAGTTCTCCCTTTGGAGCCTTGCGCTTGCTGACAGGCAGAGAAGGTGTTGGCCTTGTCTCCATGGGGCAGCAACACAAACTGGACATTGTTACAGAGCGAGACCAGGGAAAAGGTTGGTTTTAATCAGAAAAACCCTGCAGGTTCCATGAGTTTATCCCACACGGAACACTTGCCAGCAAAGACAAGGAGCCTGGGAACACAACCCACAGGCACAGAAATGGAACCGTTTTCTTTAGTTACGAATATTTGACCAGAACCTTCCAAATCACCATCAGAGAGCATTTTGCTGTATCTGTCTGGGTAGAAATGATAATTAACCCTTAACTAACAGAAAGATTCATTGAAATATTTTTCTCCATTATAATTTTTTGTCTTTTAAATGGCTTATCGAGCATCCTGAAGGAGTAGATGGAAAGAAAGAAGAGCTGGGATCTCAGAACAGAAAAATCAACCTGCTGCAGTTCACAGAATCATGGAATCATGGAATGTGTATGTTGGAAGGACCTTAAAGCCCATCCAGCCCCACCCCTGCCATGGGCAGGGACACCTCCCACTGTGCCAGGCTGCTCCCAGCCCCAATGTCCAGCCTGGCCTTGGGCACTGCCAGGGATCCAGGGGCAGCCCCAGCTGCTCTGGGCACCCTGTGCCAGGGCCTGCCCACCCTCCCAGGGAACAATTCCTGCCCAATCTCCCATCCAGCCCTGCCCTCTGGCACTGGGAAGCCATTCCCTGGCTCCTGGCCCTCCATGCCTTGTCCCCAGTCCCTCTGCAGCTCTCCTGGAGCCCCTTTAGGCCCTGGAGGGGCTCTGAGCTCTCCCTGGAGCCTTCTCTTCCCCAGCTGAGCACCCCCAGCTCTGCCAGCCTGGCTCCAGAGCAGAGGGGCTCCAGCAGCTCCACACCTGCACCTTCATTACCTGTCTCTAATTACAGAGCTCATTAATTCAGCACCTTCTGGAGAAGAACAAGAGCTGAGAAGTTCCCGAGCCCTAAGTGAAGGCCACAGGCACAACTGACTCTCAGAGGAGCCCCAGTGGCAGCACATTTACCTGATGATGAACCTACAGGCTTCCTGCGGGTTGCTGAAGGCTTTCCAGCGGGCCGTGGCGATCCCGTGCCGATCCAGGAAGGCTTTGCTGGAGCTGCTGTTGGAGGCCAGCTGGGCTGCCCTGGCAGAGGGCCCAAAGCACCGAACTCCTGCTGCCCTCAGGTCATCAACAATCCCTGATCACAGAAATAGCACAAGCACCAAGGGGGCTCCTTGGGGACATCGAGCCATTGACAAAAGGAAATTCCCATCACACCTTTGTTACGCTTTCCTTTGTCTCAGATAATTCATTCATCCTTAAAACGAGGTTCTGAATATCCACCGACCCTTCTCAGCCTGCAGTTTTAAGGCTCTTTAGTTACTAAGCACTCTCACAGTTACCCTCCCCTCCCCATTTTAAAGCAGAATTCAAGGTGCCGATTTTTTCTGTCAACCTAATTATATTATTTGATATTATTATATTATATTATTATATTATGTTTATCACATTATAATATTTTCATCTCGTTTTTACACTTTTTTTTTGGTCAACTTAGGTTTATTTAAGTCTTTGATTAACTTACCAGCTGCCAAAAGAGCTTCTGGGCCAACTAACACAAGCCCAATGTTATGATCTTTGCAGAACTGGGTAACAATAGTGTGATTGCTCACTAATACAGCTGAAAAGGAAAGATAATTAAATGATCACTGTAAAGCCTAAAAAGGAACAGGAGATGAGAATATCTTTTTTCCATCTCCCTAAAAGTGTGATTAAAATCATGAAAGAGCCCACAAAGGGCAAATTGAAACATCAATGTGATAATAACAGAGTCCAAAAGGAACAGGGAACAACTCCAATTTGCACTACTCTTTTTAATACACATCTCCTAACTGATTTATTTGCCACATGTAATCAAGATATATTATTAAAAGCTGTTTATCACAACAATAACAAGTTTGAAAAATAAAACTTGAAGTTTGGAAAGAAACTCAATTTCAACAGCTGAGTAGAGATTTATTCAAAGCATTGGATGATGTAGCTAAATTTAGCTGAGCAGCCTGGGCAGACACAGAGATGTTTCTATTCAGAATTAAGAACTTTGGGCCCTCTGTTCCTGGGTTAAATTTCACTGGAATTGGTCACTGAATTCAAGCACAAAAGTGGAAGAGATGTTGTTTAGAAATACGGTCTCGTATGAGCCTCACTAGTTTAAGAAGCAAGGCTAAAAATAAATAGAGCAGGGAGTTTTAGGAGGCAGCTCTGAAATCCAGAAACAAAACATACAATAAAAAATAAATCTGCGCCTTCAGTCATTTGTGGCACCAGTAAAAGAAGAGCAACTGCTACCTCCCCAGTGGGTTTGTCTCAGTTGCTGCAGCACTGGTTGCTCGGCCCAGGATTTGAACCCGCCCTTTTTACCTGAATTGGAGATTTTTCCATTGTCAGCTGTCCCTGCATTTCCCGGGGCCACAAACACGTGTTTCACGTGTGGGGACTGGGCCAGCTTCCAGGCCAGGGCGTGTTCTCTGCCTCCGCTGCCGATCACCAGCACCCGCTCGGCCATGGGCCCCTGGGAAGCACAGGCAGCCCCTGGAGCACCACCGACTTCACAAACCCGGGCCAAAAGAAGCAACAACAGAGGAATTCCATCTCACTGCTACAGCTTTTAAGTAATATTAACCCAGTTTGTGTCAGAAAGGTGCTTGTAGGCTACGGGTCACGGTGGCTGTGCCAGCAGTGCCACTGGATGGACGCATCGGTCACATCTGGTTTAAATACTGACAACAAATCCACGGGGAATTGTCCCCACTTGTTCCAGCAGAGTCAAGATTTCATTTCTTAAGCACCCACAGACATGAAGTAATCTTGCCTTGAGTATGTCTCATCAGGTTCTTTGCACAACTACGCAGGACAGGACTAAAAGTGTCATACAAATGCTCTAGAAAAATATTTTTATATCTTCTATATGTTATGGATGTATTTATTTCTATACAAATATACAATTATATAAACGAATTAAATGAAATTATAATAAACAATAATCAAATATATACAACAGAACGAAGTCATACATATATTGTTATAAATAAAGTATGTAATTCGTGCTATTATGTATAAAACTGGAATGTAATCAGACCCTACAGAGACCGATATTTTGGTCTCATAATAAATGTCATTTCTTTATAAATTTTGATTGGGCAATTTGGTTTATCATATATATCATATATAATCATATGTATCATACGTATATAATATATGTCATATATAGCTCATCGATAACGAATAAATATATAATAAATATACAAAAATGAAAATTTAATTACTTAACTCCTTTATATTTAATAAATATATTTGAGTCTGAATGCTGTGGTTGGTCTAGAAGCTTTTAAGAGTGCAGACATTCTCGGCAGTAAATGGCAAAGGCAGATTTCAGGACAGACTTTATACACTGACAATTGCTAGGAGGACACTTCAGCAGAGCAGCACATTCAGTAAAAAGACAACTGTTCATCTCACTGACACTGACATTTCAAGCAGTTCCTCAGCGATATTTCCCGGCAGATTTGTTTTGCTTTATTTCAGATATGTTATCATAGGTCATATCTGCAAACTTAATTTCTCCCTGTGTGCTGAATGTGGACAAATGTCAGGGAGAAATATCCACCCCAGAGCATGACCTTTAAGGGAGGTGCTAATGGAGAAACCAGTCCTTACCCAGGAGAGAGATCATAAATTAAAGATACCACAGACACCAGCAAGTTCCGCTGCGCTCTCCTGAGGAATCACAACCTCTGGGTTTAATTCATTGCGCAGCTTCCAAAGGCAAACGGGAGCTAAATGGTGACACTGAGGGAGAACATTCCAGGCAAGATGTTCATAGAACTGTGATACATCAAGAATCACGCTTGGGGATCCTGAGACAGGATTCCACCACCTTAACCCACTACAAAATCCAATTTAACTCTGTCTATTTCATCATTCTTGAATTGCCCAAGTACGATGTCAGGAATTCTCACAGCCCAGCCCTGAGAACTGCAGAATTTTGGGAGTTATTTGATTTTCAATTTTAGCTGTTGTGCTCTAGGTGTACAAACACAGAGCATGTGCTTAATGCTCTACCAGGGACAGATTTCCTTGCAAAAGACTTTTCTTAGGCATCATGTTGGGTAACAATCCAGGGTGTCAGGCTTTATCCTTCCTTTTGTCACTGCCTGACAAATAATCGCTGGAAGTGGCTGTGAAGGTGAAGATAATGAGTTACAACTGCTCTGTCTCTAACAAAAGCACCGACGTTCCCTTCGAGGCTCCAATACGGTGCAACAGTCATCAATAAAAAGGAAAGTGGTTTTAAAAGCAATTCCACACACCACACCCCCCCCCGCCAATAATTTCACAATTCCATAAGTTTTCTAAAGCAGAATGAATTAAAGTTCTGAACTGGGAAGAAGAGTGAAAGCGGGCAGTGCCCCCAGTACTTTGGGAAAAATCCACTTTTCCATTCCACCTCCCAGTGAGGACACTAAGGATGTTTTTTGCAAAGCCAAGCAAAAGCGTGCTGGAAGAGAGGAAATTTGGTGAGTCAGTTGGTCCAGGAGGGAAGGCTGAAGACAGGGACAGAGCATGCTGGAAGGATAGTTGGTCCTGGAGGAAACGCTGTGGAGAGGGACATCTCACTGGAATTATTTTCCCTTACCGTGTCAGACCCTGCTGTTTGCCTGCACAAAAGGCTAAGAAGTCCTCCAGAAGGATCTTCCTCCAGTTCCTGCTTCAGATCGAAATGATTTCTGATCTCCTAAAGCTAAGGATAAGGAAGTGAAAGAGGCAGCCAGACCTGCAGCTGCCCTGTCCCCCTTGATCCTCCACCCTCACTGGCGGATGACCAGCAGCATCCCCTCAGTGCCTCCCACCCTTCAAGTCCTCCCCACACCCTCAACACCGTGGATCCTCCTCCTCTGTCTCCGTCTTCCTTCGTTAACAGCACAAATAGCTCCTCCCAACAGACCGTCTGACCGTGGAAATAGGATTCAACTCTAGGGAAAAAATACAACCCCGCTACAATGTGTCACAAAGCTGCGCTCCTCACTCAGATCCCATGCCAGAGCAACTTTATATCCCCTGCCAGGGGAAGGACCTCAGAGATGGAGACAAAGCACAACTGGTACAGTGTCCAGCTCCACAGAAACACTCCAGCCAAACCTGCACACACAGACCTGTTATTTCTCACGGAACACAGCTTGAAATGTATAAATAAAGGTTATTTTACTATCCAGCACACACTGGAATGTGCCCCCCCCTTCATTACAGCCCTTTTTACCTTTACAAATTCAATACAAGCAGTGCCAGAAGTACAACACACATAAGAACTGTTACTTTATTCTCCAGTGATTCCTACTCCATCATCTTGGACAGCCAAATCCATCCAGGATAGACTGAATTCCTCTGGTTAACATCTGGCAAGCTGCAACGTTCCCAGCCTTTTCTTCTCCCGGGGACAGGGACAGCAGCCAGGGAGCGGCTGGAGCTGGGCCAGGGCAGGGTTAGGTTGGATTTTAGGGAAAGGTTCTTCCCCCAGAGGCTGCTGGGCACTGCCCAGGCTCCCCAGGGAATGGGCACGGCCCCGAGGCTGCCAGAGCTCCAGGAGCGTTT
>NW_024581017.1:0-10763 GCF_017639235.1 Corvus kubaryi
AGCTCTTCTGGCTCTGGAGAAGGTGGTGGTGGAGCGTGGTCCCTGCCAGAGCGAGTCAGGGATCCTGTTAGGGGCCTCACCTGGAATGTCCCACACGGAGCACAGAGCTCTGCCCGCACGCCCGGCAGGGTTGGGGGTTTCCCCGACCCCCCGTTTGCTACCCCAGCACCCCGTTAGTCTTAGGGGTCCCCGAGATGGAGCTGTGGGGCAGCTCTAAGGCTGAGCTTGGTTAGTTGCGATCTGGTGGGTTTGGGATGTCAGGGTGTCACTCTGCAGCCACCTGGGACAGAAGCAGACAGAGGCGTCACAGGAGCCCGTTCCCCTCCCCAGGGCTCAGCCCGTGTCCCGGGACTGCCCCTTCTCCGTGGAGCGACGGTGTCCAGCTGTGTCCCTGCTGTTGGCTCTGGGGGAGGGGCCAGACCCATCTCTCCAGAGGCTTCACAGAGTCACGGAATTGTTCGGGTGGGAAGGAACCTTACAGCTCATCCTGTTCCACGCCCCGCCTTGGGCGAGGACTCTTTCCCCCAGCCCGGGCTGCTCCGAGCCCCGGCCCCGCTGACGTCCTGCAGCCGGACCCTGTCTGTGGCCAGCCCATGTCCCTGGGGTGCCCAGTCCATGTTCCCAGGGTGCCCAGCTCACCCTCGGCGCACACATCTTGTTGGGAACCCACCATTGGCAAAATCCCAGCCGGCGATGTAGCAGGATTTCAGCTCCGAGACCCTGAGCGAGGCGTCGGGCACACAGCCCAGCTGGATGTAGTCGCTGCACTCCACGGGCTGGTCCAGCTCCAGCACAGCCATGTCCCCATTCCTGTCCCTGCGGCCAGGTGTCCCCATCCCTGTCCCGCTGGCTGACCAGTGATGAAATCCCACTGCCGTGGGCTCCAAGGGTGCCCGGGAGCCACCTGGGCTGTGCCAGACCCGGGAGAGCAGCCCAAGCTTCAGGGGGGTCCCTGCTGGGCCCTGGCACATACAGCTAACAACAACACACAGCTGGGCACACACACACAGCTGGGCACACTGACAGGGTGTGAGCACACCTGTGCACACACACACGGGTGTCACACACACACCTGCACACACTCTCTCACCTCATTTTCACACCTGCACCCCACCCCCCTTGGTGCCACCCCCATGTCACTTCCCCCTCCCCCCGGCTCATCCTCTTTGTCCCCAAAGCGGATTATGGCGGTGGCTCAGCAGGGACATGAGAGCGTGCAAGGGGGGGCCACACCCCCGACCAGCCTCACACGGAGACACAGGTGTGCACGGGGTGTCACACCGCCTCTCAGGTGTGCACGGGGTGTCACACCCCCTCCCAGGTGTGCAGGGAGGGTCACACCCCCTCCCTGGGCCCAAACCTGTGCAGGCAGTGCGGGCAGGTTGTGCCCAGCCCAGCAGGGCAGGCAGTGCAGGTACTGTGGGCAGGGGGTGCCCCAGGCAGAGCCCTCGGGCACGGGCAGGTGGGGGACGAGGTGCAGGCAGGTGACAGGGGATGCTCCAGGCAGCACAGGCAGGTGACATTTCCTGAAGCGCAAGCAGTGCAAGCAGGGATCGGTGCAGGCAGGTGATCCCCAGGCAGGTGGGGCTCAGGGCAAACAGGGCTCTGAGCAGGAAGGGCTGAGGGCAGGGCGGGGGGATGCCCCAGGCAGGGCAGGTGCGAACAGGTGATGGCCGAGAGGTGCAGGCAGGACAGGTGATAAAGGTGATGCCCAGGAGGTGCAGGAGAGCAGGTGATGCCCGGGTGATGCCCAGGTGATGCAGGTGCTGCCAAGGTTGGGCAGGTGATGCAGGTGATGCCCAGGGGATGCCTAGGTGATACAGGTGATGAGGGTGATGCAGGTGATGCCCCAGGCAAGGCAGGTGATGCAGGTGATTCGGGTGACGCCCAGGCAGGGCAGGTGATGCCCAGGTGGTGCAGGTGATGCCCAGGGGATGCCCAGGTGATGCCCAGGCGGGGCAGGTGATCCAGGTGATGTCCAGGTGATGCAGGTGATGCCCAGGTGGTGCCTCAGGTAGGGCAGGTGATGCAGGTGATGCCCAGGGGATGCAGGTGACGTCCAGGTGGTGCCCAGGCAGGGCAGGACTCAGATCCCGGGTCGCAGGTCCCGGGTCAGCCCCGCCCCCGCTGGCCCCGCCCCCTCTCGGCCCCGCCCCCCGTCCGGCCGGGCCGGGGCAGCAGCGCCGGGGGCGGCGGCGCCGGGCAGGTACGGGGTGGCGGGGGCTGGGGGGGGCCGGGGGCTATGGGGCGACCGGGGGAGACGGGGGGAGGGGATTATGGGGGGCCGTGATCCCGGGGAGGGGGTCCGGGGCGGGCATCCTGGACACGGGGGTCCTCTGCCCCGGGGGTGACACACGGGCGGGTGACACCCAGGGACCCGCAGGGTGGGAAGGGGACGCCCCCCCGACTCCCCCTCTGTCCCGCAACAGGGAGGGGGTCCTGGGGGGGATCCCCCATGCCGGTGCCGGGGATGGTTGGGGTGGCAGATGGGGAGCGCCCCCCCCTCCGCCCTAATTAGCCGCCGCTAATTGTGGGGGGGCGCCATATGGCTCCCATTGCCAAGCGCGGGGAAGGCTCGGGGACCCCCTGCAGACCCCCGTGGCAGCGGGGTCGCACACTGTGGGGCGCCGGGACACGAGGGGGGCACGGAGGGGGGACACGGCCGTCCCACAGGGAGCGGTGCCGGCCTGGCAGCGGCCGGTGAGACCCTCGGGCGGGGACAGGGACACCCTGGGGACATGCACCGGGGACAGGGACACCACCCTGGGGTCCTGGGGAAGGGGGCCACGGGCACGGCGACCCGGGTGGGTGACACGGGCAGAGACAGCCAAGCGCGAGAGTCCCAGGGGAAAGGGACCCCAGAGTGGTGACAGCGCTGGGGATCCCAGGAGAGGGGAGCTGGCAGGGGGACAGGGGTGAGGACACGGGCTCAGGGACCCAGGGAAGGGGACCTCGGGGTGGTGACAGTGCTGTCATCGGGGTTGTCCGACTGGTGGGACACTGCGGAGGGGGCTGGGGACAGGGGAGCGGGGCCGGGGGTGGCAGCCCCGCTCCTCCCTTCCCCGCCACAGGCGCCCCCCGAGCTCCCCGTGTCCCCATGGCGGCCGCGTCCTGCCCGGCGCTCCTGGCCGCCTGCCTGGCGCTGCACCTGGCCACAGGTGAGCACCTGGGGGGACCTGGGGGACAAGGGACACTTGAGGAGGCCACCGGGACTGGGAGGGACCCGGCGGGCGGCTGGTGGGGTCCCAAGGAGGGGACCCTGGGAATGGCAACTAGGGGTGGTGGGGACCCAAGGGATAAGGTCACCAGGGAATGGGGACTTGGGGACATGGGAAGGGGACCCTGCGAGAAGCAACCGTGAGAGGTGGGACCCCAGGGCATGGGGACACAGAGGACCCTGGGGGGGACCCAAAGATGTCACCTGAGTGCAGGACCACTGGGGGTGATGGCCCACTGGTCTCCTGGGGACGGAGACTTGGGGGTGAGGACCAAGGGGTGGGGACCCTGGGGGACACAGGAGTGACCGTGCTGGGGTCCAGGAAGTGGGACTTGGGGGGCGGGAACACGGGGAGAGTGAGGGGGGAAGTGGGAATGGAGTTGTTGGTCCGGGGATATGGGGACCTTGGGGGCGGGGACTCGAGAGACCCTGGGGGGGTCAGCAGGGAACGGGGAGGGGGGGCAGGGAGCGGGACATGGGGACCCGGGAGAACGAGGGGTGGGAGTGGGGATCTTGGGGATGAGGAAGAGGGGATGGGGACGTGGGACATGGGGACCCAGGGGCTGGGGACCCGCGGGGCCACACCCCCCGCGGACACCCGTGTGCCCATCCCTGGCGCGGCGATGGCAGCCCGGGGCGACGGGTGCAGCGGGTTCGGGAACCTGTTCACGGAGATCGTGGAGAACAGCGCCCACGGGAGCCTGGTGGCGCGGCTGCCCCCGCCGGGGGACGCGGGGGGCGGCGCCGGCCTCCAGCTCTGCCTGGTGGGCACCGACGCCGCCTGGTTCTACCTGGACGGGCGCAGCCTCCGGCTCAACGTCTCGGCCGGGCGGGCGCTGGACCGTGAGGTGACACCGCCGGGACACCCCCCAGTCCCCTGTCCTACTTCAGCCATCCTGTGTCCGTCGGGTGTCCATCCTGCATCCATCCTGTGGCCAGTGTCCATCCTGAATCCACCTGCACCTATCCTGTGTCCATCTACCTCCAGCATCTATCCATCCATCCTACATCCACCTGTGTCCATCCTACGTCCATCCTGCATCCTTCCTATGTCTATCCTGTGTCCGTCCCTGCATCCCACATTTACCTGTGTCCGTCCTGCCTGTCATCCATACTCCATCTATCCTGGGTCTACCATCATCTGTTCATGGTCCATCCATCCTTCATCCATCCCGTGTCCATCCCATACTCATCCTGGGTCCATATTGTGTCCATCCAGGGTCCATCCATTCACCCTCCCCCCATGATGAGTCCATCCATCCTGCAGCCCCCTCCATCCCAGATCATCCTGCTCCACCCTCATCCTGCACCTGCTTGGCTGGGGACTCCAGCACGTCCCCAGGGGGCAGCCCCCCATGTCACCCCATGTCCCAGTGCCCCGTCCCTTGTCCCGTGCAGGAACTGGAGTCCCCGGTGCTGATGGTGGCCCTGACCTGTGCCGAGGACGGCTCCTCCCCGGTATGGCCACACACCGTGGGGACCCTGGGGAGCTCGGGGGGGGCACAGTCCCACCCTGGTCACTCCCCGTGTTCCCTCCCATGCCCGGCAGGTCGAGTTCCGGATCATCGTCCAGGTCCTCAATGAGAACGACAACCGGCCCCACTTCCAGGGGGCCACTGTCCTCACCCACAACGTCAGCGAGGTGACAGTGGCACTGTGGGCACATGCTGGGGACAGGGCTGGGGACAGGGGAGGTCATGGATATGGTCATGGTGATGGGGCAGGGATAGGCACCAGGACAGGGATGGCCGTGGGCATGGATTGCGGACGGGGATGGGGATAGGAGGGGAGTCAGAGATGGTCGGGGTCATGGGCACGGTGATGGGCATGGGCGCAGGGACAGCACTTGGGACAGGCATGGTCAGGGTCAGTCGTGGGCACAGTGGCAGAGATGGGGACAGGGACAGGGTTGGGGGCAGGAACAACGCTGGCCATGGACACAGGGAGAGGAGTGGGGGTGGTGGGGATGGGGACAGGGCTGGGAGAAGGTGGGTGCCCGGAAGGGATGGGGACACCCAAAAAAGTAGGAATGGGGATATTGGGTGTGTTCATGAGTTCGGGGGTGTTGGGGGACCATAGGGGGTGTTTAGGGGTGCGGGGTGTGTTTAGGGGGGGGGTGGGGACCCCGGAGGGTGTTGACGGCTCCCGGGGCGTCTGGGGACCCCTGGTGACCCCCGCGGGCAGCTGGCACCGGTGCACTCGGTGGTGTTCAGCGCCCAGGCCGAGGACGCGGACGGGGACACGCTCATGTACGTCATCGACACGGCCTCGGTGAGCCGGGGCGGGGGCGGGGGGCCGCGGGGGGGCCGGGGCCATCTGCCGGGCTGACCGAGCTCCCCCACCCCAGCCCGACGCCCGCTTCTTCCGCATCGACCTCCCGAACAGCGGCCGCGTGGTGCTGGCGCGGGCGCTCGACTTCGAGAGCCGGCGGCACCTCGAGGTGGTCGTGACCGCCGTGGTGAGACCCCCGCCCGCCCGTGGGACTCCTCGTGTCTCCCCTGTCTCTCCCCATGTCCGTGGGACCGCCGTCTGTGTGCCCCCCGCTTGTGGGACCCTGGTGCAGGGCCCTGATATGAGACCCCCGCCTGTGGGACCCCTGCCCACCCGCATGAATTTGGGGGGACCTGGCACCCACCCCTGGCCCCAGGGAGGACCGCAGCCCGACCCCAGCCCCACAGAGCCCGCGGGTGTGGGGTCCTCGTGCCCACCGCCCCCCCGGGTGACACCCCCGGCACGACCATGACACGGGTGGGCTGCACGGGTGGGGGTCCCCCCGGCCCTTCCGCCCCCCCACGCCCGCCGGCCGTCCCCGCCGGCCCCGCTAATTGGGGGTGACGTGATCCCGTCACCTGCCCTCAATCCCCCTCATTTCCTTAATGGGCCACCTGCGCCCCCTCCCCCCTCCAGCGCCCAGCCCCCACCCCAGCTCTCCCTGGCACCCCCACCCCACGGTGGGAACTCAGCGGGACCCCGCGGCCCTGGGCTGCGACCGCCGCTCCTGCCTGGGGCTGGGAGTTCCTGTCCCTCGAGGTCCCCTTTACATGGGGGCCCCTGTACCTGCGGCCCCGTGTGCCTGTGGGGTCACCACTCAATGGAGTCGTTGTTCCCTGGGGGTTCCCTGTCCACCTGGGGTGTCGTGAGGGTCCCCGTGCCTCTCTGTGCATCCCACAGCAGGTCATGGGGCATCCTTGCCCGGCTTTTTCCCGCAGGAGATGAACACCCGGGAGCGGTTCAACGCCTCGGCCCGGGTGCGGGTCAATGTCCTGGACGGGGATGACCAGTACCCCCAGTTCCTGCCCTGCACCCCCCGCGCCCCCCACAGCCCTCCCGTCTGCACCAGCCCCGTCTACACCGCCAACATCACCGAGGGCCAGCTCCAGGTGGGACACGGGACCGTAGGGACACCGCGGGAACGCGGGGGTCGGGGGGGCCCGCAGGGCTCAGCCGGACACCTCCGTGTCCCCTCCATGTCCCCAGGGGGGTCCCCTGAGCTTCAGCCCCGGCGCCGTCTATGCCGAGGACGGGGACAGGGGGCTGCGGGCGGCCATCACCTACTCCCTGCTGGCAGGTAACAGGGGACAGGGGACCCGGCGGGACACGGGGGGCAGGGACACACGGACACGGGAGGGCAGGGAGATGGGGACACGGGGACACAGGCAGGCACAGACGCGTGGGCAGGAACACAGTGACACCACAATACGGACGCAGGTGGGCAGGGACATGGGGACAGGGATGTGCTGGGCGGGGACATGGGTGGGGAGAGGTGGCCGTGGTGCCCGGGGTGGTTCCCAGCGCTGCCCTGTGCCCCCAGTCCCTGGCAGTGCCGGGTGTACCCGCACGGTGGGGGGGTTTTGGTGATTGGGGGTCCCCATGCTGGGGGGTGTCCCCGCCAGGGATCCCTGTGCCAGGGGGGTCCAATCAGCACAATCCAATTGCCGGCTCCTCTGTGGCAAATTGAATAAAGGGATTGAGATGGGGGGGGCCTAATCCCCCCCCGGTGCGGGGGGGCTGCGGGCTGGGGGTCAACCCCTGGTGTACCCGAGGGTGGTCCAGCACCACAGGGGTTAAACCCCCCCATATTGGAGGTCAAAGGGTTAATAACACCCACCCTGTGCGTCCCACCACCCCCCCCCCCCCCCAATAAGGGGGGTCCTCCCCGCCATGAAGTTCCGGGAATGGATGGGGGGACATGAGGGACCTCCCACAGGGCTGCCCCAGGGGGAGTTTCTCACAGTTCCCCGGGGCAGGGGGCAGGTAGGGGGGTCCCGGGGGTCCCCATCTCTGTGTCCCCCCAGGTCAGGAGAGTAGCAGGTTCCACATCGACAACGTGACCGGGGCCATCACGCTGCTGCGGGCGGTGGAGAGCAGCCGCCAGACCCCCGAGATCTGCCTCAGCGTCATGGTGGGTGGGGGGCGAGGGGGGCCCCGGGGAGATGGGGGGGACCTGGGGATATTGGGGAGTACTCAGGGAGATGGGGGTCTCTGGGGAGATGGGGAGACCCAAGAGGATGGGGTTCCCTGGGGAGATGGGGGGTCCCGGGGAGATGGGGGTCCCTGGGACAGTGGGAGCTGCCTGGGGTACTCCGGGAAGCCCCCGTAGGTGCAGGAAGCTGGTGGCAGTGGGTAAAACCTGGGTGTCCCCTGTGTCCCTCCACGCTCCATGTGCCCTGTGTCCTCCCATGTCCCCCCTATGTCCCACCGTGCCCCCCTGTGTCCCCCCATCCCCTGTGTCCCCCATCCTTTGTGTCCCCCTGTCCCTTTCCTGTGGCCCTCCCGTGTCTCCTCTGTGTCCCCCCCATGTCCCCCTGTATTCCCCCCGCGCCCCCCAGGCCTCGCAGGTGAACGACCCCTCCAAGTACGCGGTGGCGCGGGCCCTGGTGCGGGTCCTGGCCCCGAACCGGCACCCGCCGCGCTTCCCCCGCGCCCGCTACCGCGCGTTCGTGCCCGCGGCCCCGCGCCGCGCCGCGCTGCTGCTCACCTTCGGCGGGCAGGTGCTCGCCCTGCACGCACACGACCCCGACTTCCCCGAGGTGAGCGGGGCAGGGGGGCGGGCAGGGGGTGCAGGTGAGGGTGCAGACAAGGTGTGGGCACGGGATGCAGGTAGGGACGGGCAGGGGGCGGGGAGTGGTGCAGGTGGGAGGCAGGTGGGGGCGTGGGCAGGAGGCTCAGGTAGGGATGCAGGTAGAGGCAGGAAGGGGGCGGGCAGAGAGGTGGGAAGTGGTGCAGGTAGGGAGGCAGGTGGGATGCAGGTGGGGAAGGCAGGTGGGATGCAGGTGGAGGTGTGGGCAGCAGTGCAGAGGATGGGTACAGGAGGTGCAGGCAGGGGCTGATTCCCCCCACCCCGCAGGGGCTGAACCCCCAGGTGCGCTACACCCTGAGCCACGGCGCCAACCAGAGCCAGCAGCTGTTCCAGGTCATGCCCAACGGGCTGCTCGTGGCCCAGGCGGACCAGCTGCGGCCCGGGCAGAGCTACCACCTGCAGGTGGGCGTGGAGGGCAGGGGGAGGTCGGGGCACAGGGGACATGGGGGTCTAGGGAGACGGAGGGGCCCTGGGGGACATCGGAGCCTGGGGGGCAGGGAGCACCGGGGGCACTGGGTGGGCACGGGGGGCTGGAGGTTGTGGATACCAGAGGGGCACCAGAGAGGGGACACGGGCGGGGACGACAGAGAGGACACTGGGGCTGGGGGGCACCTCCATGTCCCCTCGTGTGTCCCCCCGGTGCCACAGCCACGTCCCCTCGTGTCCCCTGTCCTCACCATGTCCCCCCTGTCCCCTCCATGCCGCCCCCGCCGTTCAGGTGCTGGCGCGGGACGAGGAATCGGGCGAGACCTCGAACACGACGGTGGAGCTGGAGGTGCTGTGGCCGGGGCAGGCGGGTACGGAGGAGGGGGACCCCCCCCAGAAACCCCCCAGAGACCCCTCCGTCAGCCTCCTCATCCCCACGTCACCGCCCCAGGAACCGCCCACGGACCCTCCTGCCCCAAGCGCTGGGCACCCCCAGGGACGCCCCTGCCCCCCGGTGATGGGGTCTCCCCCAGAGTCCCAACCGGTGAAGAGGCTCCCCCAGCTCCCCCGAGCCCCCAGCGTTGTGTCCCCCCAGGGATGGGTTTTCCCCCAAGCTCCCCGCGGTGACGGGGTCCCCAGGCCACCCCCGTGCTGTGATGGGGTTCCCCCGGGCACGGGATCCCCTCCCAGCCCCCGGGATCTGAAGTACTCCCCCCGTCCCCCGCCGTGCCCCGCTGCTGGCGCGGCCCCCGCCCCGCAGCCCCCCGGGACCCCTCGGAGCCCCCCGGGATGTGCCGGGGTTTATCCCCGCCCGCTCCCCCGTTGATGGCTCCCCCGCTGACGTGTCCTCTCTGTCGCGCAGCCCCGCGGGACCCCTCGGAGCCGCCCCCCGGGCGGGGGGTGCCGGCGGGGGCCGTGGCGGGGGGCGCGGGGGCGCTGCTCCTGCTCGGGGCCGTTCTCCTGCTCGCCCTCCTGGCGCTGCGGGCGCGGCGGCGGCGGCGGCGGCAGCAGCGCACGGCGGACCGGGCGGCGCTCGCCATCGAGAAACACCCCAACGTGGTAGGGGCCCCCCAGCCCCCGGCCCCGACCTCGCTGTGCTGCTCCCCAGAGCCCCCCGACACCCCCTGAGCCTCCAGCCCCCCCGCTCTGCTCCTCCGGGGCACCCCCGACTCCCCCCCGCACCCCCCGACCTGCCCGCCCGGTACCCCTGGAGCTGCCCCCAGAGCCCCCAACACCCTCCTGCGCCCCCCGCCCTGCCCCCCGCGCCCCTCAACCCCCCCCCCCGAACCTTCGAAGCTCCCCCAGTTCCCCCCCGCACCCCCAACCCCTCAAGACCCCCAGCTCTCCCCAGACCTCCCCGCACCCTCATCCCACCCTCAGGTCTGGGGAGCAGGGAAGAGGGTCCTCCGGTCAAGGGGGGCGCGGCGGGACCGAGGGACCTCCCAGTGGGGGGAAAGGAGGTCCCCTGTTCTGGAGGGGCTGGGAAGGAAGGGAGTCCCTTGAGTCTGGGGATGGGGGTTCTGCTGGCTTGGGGGGCCGTAGGAAGGTGATTCCCGGGTCTGGGGGCTGCGGGAAGGAGGGAGCCCCCCGTGCCTCAGTTTCCCAGCTGACCCCCCCCGTTCCCCCCCACAGAGCCTGAGGTGGTTCCAGCCGGTGAGTGGGACCCCCCAAAAAGTACGGGGGGGGGGGCGGAGAGTCACCCTGCTCTGAGCCCCGCCAAAAGGGGGATGCGGGGTCCCCTGTGCCATGGGGTTGCTATGGGGGGGTCCCACTAGGAGGAGTCCCATGAGGGGGTCGGGGTGCTGGACAGGGATTGGGATGCTGGCGGGGGGGGCCCGTGCTGGAGGGGGCCCCATGGGGACGGTCGGGATGCTGGGGGGTCCCAGGGGGGTCCTTTGCTGGTCCTGTCGGGAGAGGTCGGGGTGACGGGAGCTCCCATGGGGGTCCCTGTGCTGGGGGTCCCGGGGGGGCGGGTGCTGGGGAGACATTGGGGTGCTGGGGGTCCCATGGGAGAGGTCGGGACGCTGGAGGGGGTGTCCA